>NC_134847.1:3396949-3702657 GCF_965363235.1 Mytilus galloprovincialis
TGAGGTAAGCCTATTTTGTTGCCATGTCAAAAATTGCTGATTTCTTACATGCCGGGTGTGAGGTAAGCCTATTTTGTTGCCATGTCAAAAGTTGCTGATTTCTTACATGCTGGGTGTGAGGTAAGCCTATTTTGTTGCCATATCAACAGTTGCTGATTTCTTACATGCTGGGTGTGAGGTAAGCCTATTTTGTTGCCATATCAACAGTTGCTGATTTCTTACATGCCGGGTGTGAGGTAAGCCTATTTTGTTGCCATGTCAAAAATTGCTGATTTCTTACATGCCGGGTGTGAGGTAAGCCTATTTTGTTGCCATGTCAAAAGTTGCTGATTTCTTACATGCTGGGTGTGAGGTAAGCCTATTTTGTTGCCATATCAAAAGTTGCTGATTTCTAACATGCCGGGTGTGAGGTAAGCCTATTTTGTTGCCAGATCTTTTCTTTGCAACAGTGAGACAAGTACATGGACATATGCCACTATTTTACATTTTTGACAAAAATAACAGAAATTTAATAGGAGAAGCAGTATGTACATGTATACATGTATAGAGAAACAGCTTAAACAGACAAACCATGTGTTGCCCATATTTTTGCCATGGAAAAAAGGCAGATTTTTTTCTTGATATGAGATTGCTATTGTGAAACAGGTAAGACATGCAAACTGCATGTAAAATGTCCCATAACTCTTTCCAAAGATATTTTATTAGTGTTAAATAATCAGTGGTCTCGCTAGCCCCAAATAGAAGGGCGCCGCGCCCTGGGTGCCCTCAGCCGCGCCCTGGGTGCCTTCATCCGCGCCCTTCTGCCCTGACGTCTTTTTCCAAAATTATCTTGTGCCGTTTTGGTAAAATTTTGTTTCATCGATTTCCGATCTCCAAGTTAATTACATATATGACACGGCACCTGTGTGATTGCCCCCAGGTTAATCATGTCATTACAATTAATTACAATGATAAAGACTTCAAAGGTGTTAATAACTAGGTAATTTAATTAGGACATTGTATCTTTTTGTCATACTTTTGATGAATGTGTCAGCGAGTGTGTTTAGCTTGGGTCGGCATTTTCGATCTCCAAGTCACAATGGAAGAGCGTATATAAATAAAGACTTTCATGACTTTAGAATTGAATTTAAGTCATCAAAATAAAACTATGCCTTTACAGAAATGCCTTCCATCTCAACTTGTTAGCGACAAGCACAGTTTTTAATTAACCCAAACGTGGTGGAAATTGATTTTGGAGTTACTTCCCCTGTTTTAGCTTATTACAAATTTGTGCTCTAAAAATATTATCTAGTATCAAAAAAAGGAATAAATTACCAATTGAATATATAATAACATAATAATGTTACCTTAAAGATATTAACTGTCTTTGAACATATTAAAAAATATATATTGCAATTTCTATTTGATTATTATACTTTTAGAAATCCATGTTCTAAACATTGTTAAATTAGTAATGCTCACAATTTCAAATCATATGATGTATTAAAAGCTATAATTCCTATATAGATAAAAAAAAAAAAAAAAAACAACAACAACACATATTCTTTGATAATGGGTAGAGTGAAGTTAAACTGTAAAAACATAATATGTTGATGAAGATGTACTATATCATTCATAACTACACAAACAATGAAATAAAGACTATAGTTGAAAAGCATCTTTATTTAAAAAAAAACAACATATATAGTAAAAAAAAAAAGAGATTCGTTAACTCGTGATACACACAGAAACGTAGACAAAAAAATGAGCAGTGCCCTTTCTTATAAAAAAAAGTGCCCTGCCCTCCACTGGCACCCTGCCCCTTTTGATTTCTAGCTAGAGCACTGATAATTACATTACTGCAGAACAACATACACCCATAGTTGTAAGGTCATGCCAATAAAAGCATTGCTGCATGTAAATTTATAAAGCATTGCTGCATGTAAGTTTATAAAGCGTTGCTGCATGTAAATTTATAAATCATTGCTGCATGTAAATTTATAAAGCGTTGCTGCATGTAAATTTATAAAACATTGCTGCATGTAAATTTATAAAGCGTTGCTGCATGTAAATTTATAAATCATTGCTGCATGTAAATTTATAAAGCATTGCTGCATGTAAATTTATAAAGCATTGCTGCATGTAAATTTATAAAGCATTGCTGCATGTAAATTTATAAAGCATTGCTGCATGTAAATTTATAAAGCGTTGCTGCATGTAAATTTATAAATCATTGCATGCACTTTTTATTGTGATTTTTCGAATGCCGTTAATAGACAAATTTTTAAAATACAAGATTAATTTATTACGATTTCAGGAAAACCTGCATACAAATATGTGTATCAGATATCAGAATGTTTTATCATATGCATCAAGTTGTATTATTCACATTCATAAAAACCTCGCAATAATTTCTGAAATTACAATACATAGATGAGAAATATTAGATTGTTTTCTGTTTCCTAGGTAACCATTTTGTTTGCTGATCTCCATGCCTACTTGGATAACATGAAAGCACCCTGGTCATTGCTGCAGTTGAGGGAAAAATATTATGAAGCCATTATCAAGGCAATGTTAAAATCTATAAATGTGCCACTAGAAAAGCTGAAGTTTGTCAAAGGAACAGATTTTCAGCTGAGCAAGTGAGTAATGTAAATAAGGAGAAAATTACACACAGAGAAATTTTGTAAAAAATCGTGTCTTGAAAAGATTGATGATACAGTTGACCGCCCAATTATAATCTTTTTGTTTGGTTGAAATAATTGAAGTACTGTAAGGTCTTCCAAATATTATGAATATATTCCATGTATACATTCACCAATAAGTTAAATTCAAGAGAAGGATTATGTTGACATACACCATAGGAAGATTTTTATGATTAAGAGATATTATGTCTGAAGCAAAACTTAGATATACATTTTCAATTTCAGTATTTTTCTGATAGATGGCAAGACATGGTTCTGCACAACTTTTTACACATTTTTAGAAAACACAAACAGAACCAATATGGTGATTCAGTTAAAATGGATCTTTCTTAAATTATTCACTGTAAAATATCGCTACTAGTCATTATGTCCCTATTAATGAAGTTGAAGGGGACATTAGGTTTGCACTCCGTTCGTCTGTCTGTCCATCAGTCAGTTGGGCAAATCAGTTTTCCAAACTTTTTTCTTCATCCTTATATTGATGTATTTCTAGGACTTTTACATGATATAAGAGCTTCATGTATGAAGTGAAATCAGTGATAAAATTCTAAATTCACCTTTCCTTGTTTAATATTACTGAATTTATTGCTACAGGGAATATACATTAGATGTATACAGACTGTCGTCTTTGGTTACAGAACATGACGCCAGGAAGGCTGGAGCTGAAGTTGTCAAACAGGTCCAACATCCATTGTTAAGTGGTTTGTTATATCCAGGACTACAGGTAATTATTAAAAAAGAAGATGTGGCATGATTGCCAATGAGACAACTAAGTCTGTGTTTGTATTATAACATGAGTTTTCACATAGGTCTTTTGTCCAGATATTAAGTGTTTGTTTTTTCTTATGCATTATCAAATATTAGAGTGTAAAATAAAAAACTTGTTGGAATCGAACATCAAATTTCAATTTACATTTGGCTGTCACCCCAGTTGTATGTGAAGTTCATGAATTGTTGCTCAGTCTCTACAGTGTTATGTGTTGTGTTTTGTGTACTTTTGTTAGTCTTTTCTTTTTTATTCCCCATTTATGGGCATTATATTTTCTGGTCTGTGCGTCCATTTGTCTTTCTGTCCATCCGTCTGTCTGTGCCGCTTCAGGTTAAAGTTTTTGGTTGAGGTAGTTTTTGATGAAGTTGAAGTCCAATAAAATTGAAACTTAGTATGCATGTTTCCTATGATATGTCTTTCTAATTTTAATGCCAAATTAGAGATTTTCTCCCATTTTCACGGTCCATTGAACATGGAAAATGAAAGTGAGGATGGGGCATCCGTGTACTATAGACACATTAGTGTTTAGCCATGGTATTGTCAGTTTTTCTTCCACATATGAATTTAAATATTACTTTGCTTTCTCAATATTGTACAGAATATACATTTGGTATTTGCCACTGTATTTTGAACATACAATTATTTATTTATCATCCTACAGGCTTTAGATGAAGAATATTTGAAAGTTGATGCACAGTTTGGTGGTGTTGATCAGAGAAAGATATTCACCTATGCTGAAAAGGTAGGCAAAATAGCTACAGGAACATTATAAAAAATTTACTAGGATTAGAAACTGTGACAGCGTAAGATATTGACTTTATCCCCCATTTATGGGCTCTATGTTTTCTGGACTCAGTGTCTGATAGTTTGTCAGTCTGTCCCGCTTCAGGTTCTAGTTTTTGATGGAGTTTTAGTCCTATCAACTTGCAACTAAGTACACATGTTCCCTATGATATGATCTTTCTAATTCTTTTGCAAATTAGAGTTTTTACACCATTTTCACGTTCCACTGAACTTAGAAAATGATTGTGCAGATGGGGCATCCATAAGTTTTGTCCTTTTAAAGACCCATTGATCACTTATTATTTTAAGAAAATATTTGGGTTATTTAACCTAATTATAAAGGTGAAAACCAGGGCTGTTATAGAATTAAATGGATGGGGGCATGATAGACACTTTTTAGCTCACCTGGCCCAAAGGGCCAAGTGAGCTTTTCCCATCACTGCGTCCGGCGTTGTCATCCGGCGTCGTTAACTTTTACAAAAATCTTCTTCTCTGAAACTACTGGGCCAAATTTAACCAAACTTGGCCACAATCATCATTTGGGTATCTAGTTTTAAAAATGTGTCCGGTGACCGGGCCAACCAACCAAGATGGCCGCCATGGCTAAAAATAGAACATAGGGGTAAAATGCAGTTTTTGGCTTATAACTCAAAAACCAAAGCATTTAGAGCAAATCTGACGAGGGTAAAATTGTTTATCAGGTCAAGATCTATCTGCCCTGAAATTTTCAGACGAATCAGACAACCCTTGGTTGGGTTGCTGCCCCTGAATTGGTAATTTTAAGAAAATTTGGCTGTTTTTGGTTATTATCTTCAATATTATTATAGATAGAGATAAACTGTAAACAGCAATAATATTTAGCAAAGTAAGATTTACAAATAAGTACAGATGACTGCAATGGTCAATTGACCCCTTAAGGAGTTATTGTCCTTTATAGTCAATTTTTAACAATTTTTCATAAAATTTATAAAATTTTACTTACTTACACTTTCCACTGAAACTACTGGGCCAAGTTCATTATAGATAGAGATAATTGTAAGCAGCAAGAATGTTCAGTAAAGTAAGATGTACAAACACATCGCCATCACCAAAAAACAATTTTGTCATGAATCCATCTGCTTCCTTTGTTTAATATTCACATAGACCAAGGTGAGCGACACAGGCTCTTTAGAGCCTCTAGTTTAAGCCCCTGTCATCCTGTAATATTATATTTTATTTAACAAAATTATAAGTACAACACAACCACCCGCAATGAATATTTTGAATGCCTCCCACCCCATCGTGATCAATTTGGAACATCCCTCAGTTAAATATGAGGGAAATTAAGTCACTTTAAACTTTGGAACATAGATATATTTACTTCAAGACTTTTGAATAGACCAATTTAAATAAAATTTAAATAAGAACTGACCAATCACAAGAAAAATATTAAACACCTCTAACTTACATAATTAATTTCTATTTTTAGTACCTGCCACATTTAGGATATACCAAAAGAATACATTTCATGAACCCTATGGGTAAGTTTACATTTGTTCTTCAATACAATTTTTATATACTTATATAGCAGATGTATATTTGGTTCATTTATTTTCACGGGATAACAGATTTTCATTGGGAGGGGGGAAAGAGAATTGTGTTCTCTTCTTTCAACCATGAATAGCAGTAAAAATGATGAATTTACTTCATGATATAGATTCTACCACTGCTTCAAATTTGACTTGATAATTCTCAATTCATTGCCATTCAGTTAAGTTATCAAATTCAAAACTTCATGATGGTAAAGCTATTTAAATGTAAGAAATTTCAACATTATACAACTGAATCTTATGTACCAAAGAAAATACTAACAAAAGTGTTGTTTTTGCAGTTCCTGGTTTGACTGGTAGTAAAATGAGTTCATCAGAGGAAGATTCTAAAATAGATTTACTTGACACTGCAGCCCAGGTGAAGAAGAAATTAAAGATGGCCTTCTGTGAACCTGGAAATATAACAGAAAATGGCCTGTTGTCCTTCTGTAAACATGTCCTCTATCCAATCACATGCAAAGAAGGTAAGTTTGGATAATGAATATTCATAATATCATGTGATAGTTATATCCAAGCACATGTAAAGAAGGTAAGTTTGGATAATGAATATTCATAATATCATGTGATAGTTATATCCAATCACATGTAAAGAAGGTATAAGTTTGGATAATGAATATTCATAATATCATGTGATTGTTATATCCAATCACATGTAAAGAAGGTAAGTTTGGATAATGAATATTCATTATATCATGTGATAGTTACAAATGTATATCCAATTACATGTAAAGTAGGTAAGTTTGGAGAATGAATATTCATAATATCATGATAGTTATATCCAATCACATGTAAAGAAGGTAAGTTTATATAATGAATATTCATTATATCATGTGATATTTATTAGACGACCTACTTGATTCAATTTATGCAACAGATTACACATTCAAATGCAGCCTAATAATGGTATGGTGTTGTCGTCAGACATGGTCTAATTTCCAGACAATAACTTAGGTATAAGTGTTTGGATCTCTATGAAATGCACCACAAGGTTCCATATCACTAAAAAGGGAGATTGGGATTGAATTTGGGATTAAATGGTCCTATAATTAACCGTATCAGAATTTTTTTTAGCCAAAACAATTTTCTAGGTTCCAGACATAAATGGGATACATTTTCCAAATAAACACAGAATGGAAACTTTGGGCTGTTTCTTCAATAAATATAGGTGAGAGAAAAAAAAATGTCAAAAAAGGTTAATTTTGGGTACCCTCAAATTAACAAACTTATTTAATATTGTACTGAACACATGGACCCTAACCATTTAAAACTACAATTAAAAAATAAATCTGAAAAAGTATTAAAACAGGCAGTAAATAGTGAAAAGATTTACAGCCTATTCCATTGAGTGTGTAGGTAAAGGTAATAGCTATAGTTAGCTTGTTTGCTAGCTGAACTGTAAAGTCATAATTGGATTAGGTAATCTACCCCTCTTTAAGAGTAGACTAGTCTGACCGATAACTAATCTATCTGCCTGTTGGACTAAACTACTTTGAAAGGAGGGTAGTATACCTTACCTAATAAAGACTTCACTGTTCAGCTAGCTAACTAAACATATTTACCTTCACCTACACACTCAATGCAATCGGCTGTAATGACTAATAGAATTGCAAATATTTGTACATATTTATTGATAGCTGCATATATGTATTTGTAACCATTTCTATTTTTAGGTTTCACAGTGGTTAGGAAGGAAGAATTTGGTGGAAACGTAACATACAAGAAGTTCCAGGAACTGGAAGATGCTTTTGCTAAAGAGGTAATGAATAGCAACAAAATAAGTATGGTGCATCTTAATTAAAAAGACAGGCAGAAATAAAATATTAAAGAAGAATGTGTTGAGGACACATATGCCAATGCTCAAGCTTCAAACAAACGAAAGTGGGACAGGTTTGCACATGAACTGACCAAATTATTTATTCTTTTAGGATGTGCTCCCTGGTGATTTTGACTCGCACATGAACTGACCAAATTATTTTATTCTTTTAGGAGGTGCACCCTGGTGATTTTGACTTGCACATTAACTGACCAAATTATTTATTCCTTTAGGAGGTTCCCTCTGGTGATTTTGACTGGCACATGAACTGACCAAATTATTTTAATCTTTTAGTAGGTGCACCCGGGTGATTTTGACTTGCACATGAACTGACCAAATTATGTTATATTTGGAGGTGCACCCTGGTGATTTTGACTCGCACATAAACTGACCAAACTATTTATACATTAAGGAGGTGCACCCTGGTGATTTTTACTTGCACATGAAGTGACCAAATTTATTTTATACATTTAGGAGGTGCACCCTGGTGATTTTTACTTGCACATGAAGTGACCAAATTTATTTTATACATTTAGGAGGTGCACCCTGGTGATTTTTACTTGCACATGAACTGACCAAATTATTTTATACAATTAGGAGGTGCACCCTGGTGATTTTTACTTGCACATGAACTGACCAAATTATTTTATACATTTAGGAGGTGCACCCTGGTGATTTTTACTTGCACATGAACTGACCAAATTTATTTTATACATTTAGGAGGTGCACCCTGGTGATATTGACTCGCACATAAACTGACCAAACTATTTATACATTAAGGAGGTGCACCCTGGTGATTTTTACTTGCACATGAACTGACCAAATTATTTTATACATTTAGGAGGTGCACCCTGGTGATTTTTACTTGCACATGAACTGACCAAATTATTTTATACATTTAGGAGGTGCACCCTGGTGATTTTTACTTGCACATGAACTGACCAAATTATTTTATACATGAAGGAGGTGCACCCTGGTGATTTTGACTCGCACATAAACTGACCAAACTATTTATACATTAAGGAGGTGCACCCTGGTGATTTTTACTTGCACATGAACTGACCAAATTTATTTTATACATTTAGGAGGTGCACCCTGGTGATTTTTACTTTCACATGAACTGACCAAATTATTTTATACATTTAGGAGGTGCACCCTGGTGATTTTTACTTGCACATGAACTGACCAAATTATTTTATACATTTAGGAGGTGCACCCTGGTGATTTTTACTTGCACATGAACTGACCAAATTATTTTATACATTTAGGAGGTGCACCCTGGTGATGTTGACTCGCACTTAAACTTACCAAACTATTTATACATTAAGGAGGTGCACCCTGGTGATTTTTACTTGCACATGAACTGACCAAATTATTTTATACATTTAGGAGGTGCACCCTGGTGATTTTTACTTGCACATGAACTGACCAAATTATTTTATACATTTAGGAGGTGCACCCTGGTGATTTTTACTTGCACATGAACTGACCAAATTATTTTATACATGAAGGAGGTGCACCCTGGAGATTTTTACTTGCACATGAACTGACCAAATTTATTTTATACATTTAGGAGGTGCACCCTGGTGATTTTGACTCGCACATAAACTGACCAAACTATTTATACATTAAGGAGGTGCATCCTGGTGATTTTTACTTGCACATGAACTGACCAAATTATTTTATACATTTAGGAGGTGCACCCTGGTGATTTTTACTTGCACATGAACTGACCAAATTATTTTATACATTTAGGAGGTGCATCCTGGTGATTTAAAGGTATCTGTAGAGAATTACCTGAATCAGCTGTTGGATCCTATCAGAAAGGAGTTTGAAACACCTGAACTGAAGAAACTGACTAGTCAAGCCTATCCTGTGGAGAAAAAAAGTAAGATAATGTCTTTCGTTGTACGCTATTAGGACTAAAACCGTAATATATACTGTGGATTCATTAATATTTTTTGGATTCAAATTTTTGTGGATTTGGTAAGAACAAGCTTAAGGGAACCCTAAAGTTAAATGTTCAACGAAATACTAATTTTCCATAGGAATGTATGGTATACAACCTTTGTCTAAACCACAAAATTAAATATCCACGAATATGCAAGTTTTCCTGTATCCACGAAAATAGGTACCCACGGAAAATGAATGAACCCACATTACCTATTATTTTCCCATCTTTTGTCCATCCATGTACCCCTCAGTTCGCGCTAGTACTGACATGAAAGTTGCAATTTTGAAGCTGTGAATCTCCATGCTGTACTAGAATAGAACAAGGCAGCTGTTCCTGTAAGATGTTTCATAATGTAAAGTGGCAAATTATGTACACATGGCTTGCATTATCAGTTTACTGTAAATTGAGATATATTCACCGTTTTAAACTGATGTTTAATGATTTTGATTGGTCATGTTGGTTTAACACATGTAAATTAATAAATATGCATCTAGTTTTCAGTTTTATTGTGGGAATGGTGAACTAATCTTAACTCTAAAATGGCAAATTTTCCAATAGTTTAAATTTTCTTTAAACCAACTTATTTTCATGAATATTTTGTTTCTCATTTAGCCCTTTCTATCCCACTTAGCATTGATTGAATTTCAGGATATTCAAATTTACTTAATGTAGTTAAAAATATATTTATAGAAAAGATTAATTATATTCACAATATTTTTCAACTCGTGAAAATAAATGAAAATAATTTTGTTTACAGTAGCCATTTGTTTACTTTATCAGTATGAAATGTATTCATCTATCAGTGTATAGGTCCATATTTCTATGCCTGACTTCATGATAAATTTCAAAAGCAAAAATATACCATTGGATTTGCAATTAAAATCAAATTTTTACCTAAGACTTTGTGTCGATTGATGTCAGAAGACAAAGGTTAAATTATTATAATATTTGTTTAATGCCCTATAAAAATTTTACAGTCAGTTTAAAAATTGTACAGTTAATTCTTGTAACTTCATTTATCAGATACGTTTAAGTTTCATGAACTTTGTATACTTATATAAACAAATTTCTAGAAGAATTAAATTACGGACCAGAATGTCTATGTAGTGTTTGGTTCGTACAGGTCTGTTGTATCAGTATATATTATATTACAGAGAAGCCTGGCCAGGCAGGAGGACAGACGGAGGAAGCAATCGTACCATCTAGGCTAGATCTGAGAGTCGGTAAAATTACTAAAGTGGAAAAGGTAAATATATCTATTGAGTCAGAAGATTTCACATACATAGTTATTAATACTGTGGATTCATTTCAATTTTTTATTTCATTATTCATGTATGTGTGTCTGTTTGATATTTTGTAATTGTTTGTTATATTTCATTGTAATCCATGACAGGGAAGATTAGCTTTATAGCTAACTGTGTAAACCTCTTTAAATAAAGAATTCTTATTATTATATTATTATTATTATTATTATTAGTTGGTATAGTATACCAATTTTTGTCCATAAAGGTTAACTGTGAACCAAGTACAATGTTTCTATTTACTTATCATGCTTGTATGTAGACTTTCAATGGTAAAACCATGAAAACAAAGTCCACAAAATCCAATTTTTTTTCTCACCCCACAAAAATAAGTATACAAAAATAATTAAATTCACAATAAATTATCTAATCAAATAAGTTTTACTTTAAATTCACATGTTATTCCATTTTAAACCGGGGAAAAACAATGAAAAAACATTGATGACGTCACGGTCACATGACTAAATTATGTCTATGGGCTCATAACAAAATAACGTCAGCCAATCAGAAGACGCGCTGCATCCACAATTAAATTATATTCACATGTTATTCCATTTTAAACCGGGGAAAAACAATGAAAAAATATTGATGACATCACGGTCACATGACTAAATTATGTATGGGCTCATAACAAAATAACGTCAGCCAATCAGAAGACGCGTTACATCCACAATTAAATTATATTCATATGTTAAAAAACAATATAACACGAGCTCTAAGTGAGCTTATGAACCAACATACATCATGTACATCATAAAATAAATACTTATAAACAGTGCGTAAAAAGAGATGTGGGCCATACATCATTGAGACAGCAATTCATAGATACAGATAATGAAAAGGTGATCTAGAGTTTAACATCTACAGCAACACACAAATGTCTATGAAATCTTTCAAAATCTGAATTACTTAGAGAGTTCAAATAAAGTTTGTGAACAAATCTAACAGAGTCTGAACACTTTTACCCTCCTATGCTATTGACAAGTACCGTCTAAATGTAGAAATTTTTATATATGATATTAACCAGGCCATTCATTAGGATGCGGTACCCGGCACTTTTACCCTCCTATGCTATTGACAAGTACTGCCTAAATGTAGAAATTTTTATATATGATATTCATGGAATAAATTGAATATTACCACCTAGAAACGTGGAAAGTACAAGTCAACATGAAAGATAATGAAACCCCTGCTTAACAAAGATCATCATTCATCACAAATTTCTCTAAATTAGTAAATAACAAAAACTACATTGAGATAAAATTGAGAAAGGAAATGGGGAATCTATCAAAGTGACAACAACCCGACCATAGAGCAGACAACAGCCTAAGGCCACCAATTGGTTTTCAATGTGACGAGAAGCTCCGGCACCCGGAGGCGTCCCTCAGCTGGCCCCTTAAAAAATATATGTATACTAGTACAGTGATAATGGACGTCATACTAAACTCCGAATTATACACAAGCAACTAAAATTAAAAATCATACAAGACTAACAAAGGCCAGAGACTCCTGACTTGGGACAGTCGCAAAACTGCGGCTGGGTTAAACATATTTATGAGATCTCAACTTCCCCCTATACCTCTAACAAATGTAGAAAAGTAAACGTAGAGATTCACAAAAACCAATGCTGAGGACTTTTCCATTCAAACCCATGTGAAAGGGTAGGAAGAGACTTCCAATATCCCCAAATATATTTTCTTTGTGTAATATTTCTTATGTTAAATTGGCATACAACCTTGATTGATCTACAACCCATTTTTTAAAACAAAACCTGTTTTCTTCTTCTTTTTGTCAATAGTCCTGACCAGGTTCACTCCCCCATTCATTTTAATGAAAAAGTCCTGATGAGGTTGACCAATTTCCATATCAAAACATGGACTTTGTCATTTTGCTTACTGTGATTATTAGTTCAATGTTGGATACCAATATTGTGGATTTTGTGGGTACAGGTGAGCCACATATTCAAGTGGTCAACGAATTATACATTTTCTATATGCTATGTATGCAAAGATTGGTAAAATCCCGAAATCTAATATCCACGAAAAATTAAAGTTTTCTTCAATCCTCAAAAACTGATACCCATGAAAATAAATAAATCTACATGTACAGTATATAATTATTAGAGGTCAGATGTACCTTTCTTCCTTGGAAGACTCTAGACATTTTTTAAACAATTTTATTTTTAAATTGCAGCATCCAGATGCTGATTCGCTGTATGTAGAAACAGTAGATTTAGGCAATGGTGATGAGAGAACTGTAGTCAGTGGGCTAGCTGGACTGGTACCCATGGAGGATTTACAAGACAGACTAGGAGTGTTTTTATGTAACCTGAAACCACAAAAAATGAGAGGAATTGAATCTAAGGCCATGCTAATGTGTGCTTCAGTGTAGGTTTTCTTATAGATAAAGCAACCTTGTTGTTTAGTGTTTCAGTGTACAATAGATGAATTTAAGGTGGATCATAAGTAAATATTTTTTGAGACAGAATTATCTTATACTTAGCCAAAATGAAGATTTTACTGTGCTCTTTTCAAAAATATAATAAAAAGTGTGGGTCACCGTGGTATTTTTCAAACTATGAGTCGTTGAAAATTGCCTAAATTTGGTTAGATTGTTCATGGAAAAACACATTTGTGTGCATAAAAAAATATCTATGAGATAGAATTTTGAAATAAATTGTGAAAAGATAGGTTTTGTAATATATTTGAAGAAAATAAAAAGAAAAAATGGTGTCACCGAACTTGTTTTCTTGGTACAAGCTATCAGTGCAGTATAATTTTTTTACTAAAAGAGTTATCTTCCCTTAAATGGCTCATTTGAAAAAAAATATTCTAAAAACAAACAAAAACGATATTTGTTTAAATATTTTGAATTATACAATAAATTACCAAGTTTTCTTAATATTATTTAACAGTCTATCCTTTAAATTGCAAATCTGTCTCCAAATTTGCAGATTTAGGCAAATAACTAGACCGATTTTTTACTGTGATTGTACAATCCAAGATGGCGGTATACCATGTATCTACCTTAAATTTATTATTATTTGATTGGTACTCATTTGCCTGGATTTCCTTGATAAAGACTAACCATAAATATTCATGATCAATAAAATGCAGGTTTCCAATAAAGGAAAAAAATATTATTGATTTGGGGATATACAGGGGGAGGCTGCCAAACAGTGTCTGCGTTTACTCATAAACTGTTCAACCAAAGCTTTTCAAATTTTAATATGTTGTCCTCTAATGGCCTGATTTTTATTTTGTAGTGCTGAGCCAAGGGCAGTGGAACCTTTAAACCCACCAGAGGGCAGTGCACCAGGGGAGAGAGTATTTTTTGAAGAACATGAGTCTGGCAAACCTGATGAAGAATTGAAGCCAAAGAAAAAAGTGTGGGAACAATTACAGGTGCGTGCAGAATGCCAGCAAAAGATTTTTATATGACCGCAAAAATAAAAAAAATTTTGGTCGTATATTGGTTTCACGTCGTCGTCAGCGTCGTCTGAAGATGGATTGTTTCCGGATAATAACTTTTGAATAAGTGAAAAGAAATCAATAAAATTGTAACACAATGTTTATAACCCCAAAAGGAAGCTTGGGATTGCTTTTGGGGGTTATGGTCCCAAGGGTTTAGGAATTAGGGGCAAAAACAGCATTTATCTAGTTTCAGGACAAAAAGTTGTGTATTAGTATTTCAATTGTTTTGAAATTGTACCAAAATGTTTAATACCATAACTAGAAGGTTGGGATTTATTTTAAGGAGTTATTGGGCAAACAGTCTAGGAATTAAGGGCCAAAAAGGGGCCAAAAACAAGCATTTTTCTAGTTTCAAGACAATAACTTGTGTGTAACTGTATGGATCTCTCGGACATTGTAGCACAAGTTTCCATATAACACAGGGAAGGCTGGGATTCAGTTTGGGGTTAATTTTCCCGAATATGTAGGAATAAGAGGCCAAAAAGAAGCATTTTTCTAGTTTACAGACAATAGTACAAATGAGGGGAAAACTAGGTATTTCTGGTCAATGGAAAATTAAGACAATTTTAGAGCAGTGTAAGGGAGGTAATTCTAAAACATTTAACATACAATGTTAGGTATGTTAGGACTTACCTCCCTTTATCTTCTTGCTTGTATATTATGTATAAAGAAATGTCAGATTTTGGACTAATTGCAAAAAAACGGGGGGGGGTAGTTGTTTTCATGTTTTTTTTTTCTTGAAATTCCAAATTTTTGAAAAGTTAAAAGAAGAAATCTTTAATTGCACAATATTGCGCAATAAATTTGTAAGATCTTGACATTTGTTTTGTGTCAGAAACTCATATTATTTCAAAAATTTGATCACAATCCAAATTCAGAGCTGTATTAAGCTTGAATGTTGTGTCCATACTTGCCCAAACTATTTAGGGTTCGACTTCTGCGGTCGTATAAAGCTGCGCCCTGCGGAGCACCTGGTTTTAATTTAGTTTGTTCGTTTCCATTAAATCCAAATTCCTGCAGTCAAGGGAAAATTTGATACTTCATAGATTGTAATTTTCTATTACCAAGAAAAGAAAGAAGCAAATGAACTATATTATAGGAAAAGTTAAATTGTGAATAAATGATAAATGTCCCATTTTTTTATCTCTACATATTTTGTGTTGACTTTTCCACAATAATTGTCAAGGACGTCATATTTGTGTTGACTGTTCCAGAATAATTGTCAAGGACGTCATATTTTGTGTTGACTGTTCCAGAATAATTGTCAAGGACTTCATATTTTGTGTTGACTGTTCCAGAATAATTGTCAAGGACGTCATATTTTGTGTTGACTGTTCCAGAATAATTGTCAAGGAGTGTTGACTGTTCCACAATAATTGTCAAGGACGTCATATTTTGTGTTGACTGTTCCACAATAGTTATCAAGGACGTCATATATTGTGTTGACTGTTCCACAATACTTGTCAAGGACGTCATATTTTGTGTTGACTGTTCCACAATAATTGTCAATGACGTCATATTTGTGTTGACTGTTCCACAATAATTGTCAAGGACGTCATATTTTGTGTTGACTGTTCCACAATAATTGTCAAGGACGTCATATTTTGTGTTGACTGTTCCACAATAATTGTCAAGGACGTCATATTTGTGTTGACTGTTCCACAATAATTGTCAAAGACGTCATATTTTGTGTTGACTGTTCCACAATAATTGTCAAGAACGTCATATTTTGTGTTGACTGTTCCACAATAGTTATCAAGGACAGCAAATTTTGTGTTGACTGTTCCACAATACTTGTCAAGAACGTCATATTTTGTGTTGACTGTTCCACAATAATTGTCAAGGACATCATATTTTGTGTTGACTGTTCCACAATAATTGTCAAGGACGTCATATTTGTGTTGACTTCCACAATAATTGTCAAGGACGTCATATTTTGTGTTGACTGTTCCACAATAATTGTCAAGAACATCATATTTTGTGTTGACTTCCACAATAAGTGTCAAGGACGTCATATTTTGTGTTGACTTCCACAATAATTGTCAAGGACGTCATATTTTGTGTTGACTGTTCCACAATAATTGTCAAGAACGTCATATTTTGTGTTGACTGTTCCACAATAGTTATCAAGGACGTCATATTTTGTGTTGACTGTTCCACAATAATTGTCAAGGACGTCATATTTGTGTTGACTGTTCCACAATAATTGTCAAGGACGTCATATTTTGTGTTGACTGTTCCACAATAATTGTCAAGGACGTCATATTTTGTGTTGACTGTTCCACAATAATTGTCAAGGACGTCATATTTGTGTTGACTGTTCCACAATAATTGTCAAGGACGTCATATTTTGTGTTGACTGTTCCACAATAATTGTCAGGAACGTCATATTTTGTGTTGACTGTTCCACAATAGTTATCAAGGACAGCAAATTTTGTGTTGACTGTTCCACAATAATTGTCAAGGACATCATATTTTGTGTTGACTGTTCCACAATAATTGTCAAGGACGTCATATTTGTGTTGACTTCCACAATAATTGTCAAGGACGTCATATTTTGTGTTGACTGTTCCACAATAATTGTCAAGAACATCATATTTTGTGTTAACTTCAACAATAATTGTCAAGGACGTCATATTTTGTGTTGACTGTTCCACAATCAGGGATGGGGTAATCGTAATCTGTAATCGTAATCGATTGTAATTGATTACATTTTTTCAAGTAATCGACAGTAATCTGTAATCGAAGACATTTTCGATTACATGTAATCGTAATTTAATCGATTACAGCAAAAATTTGGATGTAATCATCGATTACTTTTCGATTACATTTCGATTACTTTAGTAAAATAGTTTGATGAAAAATAACCTATTTCAAAGGAAAATATGTATATTATCCCTTTGTAGTACAGATAAAATATTATGCATTAACAATACTTGAGATTTAAGCAACTGCCTTATTTCTATCTATTGTCTCTAGCTGCATTATGAGTAACCAGATCCCTCCCCTATCTAAATTTACTTTATATCTAGCTTTTGAAACAAATGGATGTATGTGCTTGTCAATAATTCAAGAGCTTTAATATTTAAATAAGAAAATAGATTTTAAATAAGAAATGTGTCTGTCTTTCGTTAAGTTCTGTACTACATTTTTTAAAAGTAGTAAGCTTATTTGTATTAAATTTCCGGAAAACATAATTTTCCATCAGAGTTGAAATTAAAGCTTAGAATACATAAACAGTTGATTTCTTAAATGTTATGATATATATACATGTATATAAATTAAATTAAAATTAAAAAAGAACACAAAATCCTTTTAACAATGAACCAATGGCAATGCATAGCAATTCTTTTTAGATATAGATACATGTATCCATTTGACACTATAAATATATTTTGTATATAATTTTATTGGAGAAGTTAACAACATTCTTGCCTTTACTAATGAGATGATCAAAGTCTTCTAATCAATAACAAACATACTTTGTTTTTATTTCAATTATCTTATGTCTAATAAAGAAGGAAATTTACAATATTTAGCCCCAGGTTATAAATTGTACTCCAGTGGCAGTTAAATAATCTGTAATTAGGGTGGTTATCCAAACAAAAGTTTTAAAACATGCATGTCATTATAAAAATAAATTTTGATCTTAAAAATTAGCTGAACTAATTAATTATTCTACTTTTTTTATATTTCCTTAAACATTGTAATTAACCATTGTTAACTATGCTAAAATATTTTTAAGAGTAAAAACAAAAAAGCTAACGTGTCAGTAAGAAAACTAATTTTTGGAAAAACAATTAGTTATGAATAAGTGATTATTGCAATGCGATGACATCTTTCATATATGTTGAAAGTCAAAATTACGAGATTTTTTAAATATTTCTAATTTTCATCAAGAGATTTGATCTAAAAAGCAGCTATTAACTTATAATTTAGAAACAATGCTTTGAATGATGCATTAGGTAAAGATTTTAATTTCCACTATATTATACAAATGTTGAGCAATATAATTGTGTTTTTACCTCATGTTATTTTTTGTTGAAATGTTGAAGTATGTAATTGACAGTAATCGAAAAGTAATGTAATTACTTTTGATAAAGTAATCGATTGTAATCGATTACATACTAAAATTTGAGTAATCGATTATTAATCGATTGCACAAAAATCCTTCATGTAATCGATTATTAATCGATTACATTTGTCAGTAATCGTGCCCATCCCTGTCCACAATAATTGTCAAGAACGTCATATTTTGTGTTGACTGTTCCACAATTATTATCAAGGACAGCAAATTTTGTGTTGACTGTTCCACAATACTTGTCAAGGACAGCATATTTTGTGTTGACTGTTCCACAATACTTGTCAAGGACAGCATATTTTGTGTTGACTGTTCCACAGTACTTGTCAAGAACGTCATATTTTGTGTTGACTGTTCCACAATAATTGTCAAGGACGTCATATTTTGTTTTGACTGTTCCACGATAATTGCAAAGGATGACAGATGGTAAACACCTGATTACAAGTCAGAGTATGTTGGCCTTTTGCCGATCACTCCCTTATTGAGATTGTCTTCACATGTTTGCAAATTTGTATGGTTACTAATGTTTTCTATACCTCAGAGATTACATCTTTTTCCATTTTCTTTCTGTACACATTTTTCAAAATATTATAAGTTATAGAATAAGTAAGTTGTATTCAATCAATTAAGAAATAATGATTGATATATGCAATTAAATATGTTAAAAAAAATAATGTATTTTTAAATCAGTGCTTATCTTATGTTCATGTTTTTTAATTTTCAGCCTGATTTACGAACAAACAGTGACTGTGTAGCAGAATGGCAAGGAAATATAATGAAGACAAAGTTAGGGAATGTTACGTGTAAATCACTGAAATCATCACCCATTAAATGATGCAGATCAGATGTAGGATGTATTTATTTATTTTTCATCGTCGAGGAACTCAGTTGTGATACAAACTGTCCTGTCATTGTATTTTAAGGTTCCATAGAAAGTTTTAATTTATTGGTTGACTGCCATATTTTATGTTGACTATTTAAACAATTATATGTTAGATAAATGACTATTCACTGAAAGCGTCAATATGTTTTTCATGGCGATTATGGTGATATTATTTTAAGTTTCATAAATAACTATTCACTGAAAGCATTGTCAACATGTTTTTTGTTGAGATTATTTAGCAATTGTATGTAGTTCATATTAAAACTACTACTCACTGATTGTGTTGTCAACATAATTTTTTTTAAGAATCAAATTTAATTATAAATGGATGCATGAAAGGAAATCCCACCTAAAGTGAATTTTATTTTATTATTGAACAGTTTCCATTGTCAATTGCTGATTTTCATGATGCATATTATGTTCAAGTGATGACTGTTCAAATTCTAATGTTACATTAATGGGATATGTCAACTATAGATTATCCACCTTTGATGTCCAATATCATCTTATCAAATTAGGAACAGTGTGCTAAATATAGAATAACATTATAATACGTTTGTATATCCAGTGTTCTGCTAAGTTAGGCATGAAGGAGAAACATTCCTACATTTATTACCATGCATACACATATTGACTGCAGTTTTCTTCTTTTTTTCACATCTATAAATACTAAAGATTATTTTGCAGAAACGTCCATAAGATTGGTGGGGAGATATTTTGAAATTGTTATAGAATAAGATTGATGATAAAAAATCATGTTATGCTGTAATCTTTCTTAATAGCTTATCTACTTTATTATTTTTTATTTTGTTGAATAAGATTTTTCTTGTCTCGCTAAAGTTAAATGTTTTGTATTGTGAACATGTTACTTGTGTCATATTTCTGATGGTTATGGTATCCATTTGTTTCAACTTCATACATCTCGGTCACAAAATAAAACTTTATTGTTCATTATTGTCATTTATTTTCTTTAATATTCAAATTTGAGTAATATGTTGTATATGTTGATATATTCACAGTCACCTACCTTGACAGCCAAATTTAAGAATCGGGTAGTAATGAAAACATGACAAACAAAAGCCAACTCAGCTTTACATAAATTAAGTTCAGAATGTATATAACATTTGTTTTCTTTTCCCTGTTCTGGTAATTCAAGATGCAATTTGGTTAAAATACACTAGAAAAAACATTTATGGGGAGATAACTCTTTAATTTGCTATCATTCTAACCAAAAATATCTAAATATTTCTCAAATTACCAGACAAGCAGAAACGAAAAACGTTCCATTTTAACTCAGGATGAGGGTATTTCCACAATAGGGAGGTTAGGTTGGTGGTTTTTTTTAAGACATTGTTCTGAATTTTGTCTAATTTGTCTGATTTTTACAGAGAATTGCACTTACTCTGACAATTGTATAAATCATTGGTCAAACCCTCAAATTATGTACATGTACCTATGGAGAAGGTTTTTTTGTACTTATGAAAATAAATTAATTCACAGTACTTTAAATTGTATATTTAAGTATCAAATGTAAGAAATTACCAATTAATTGAATGTGTTTGTATTTTGTTTGGTACTAGAATTCTTATTGTGATGAAATCTGAGTGTCAATTATGAATGAAAATACTTTTAACAGATGTAAGATTATTAGTTTTATTAAATAACTAAATGTATGCAATAAATGTTCAGATCTATAAAAGATGTGACGTTGGTGCTTTCTGTATAGGATCTTTTATGCACACATAAAAGTTGTCTTTGCTTCTTTTATAAACCATGACAGAATCAATACTTCAAATCTTTATCACTTATAAACCATGACAGAATCAATACTTCAAATCTTTATCACTTATAAACCATGACAGAATCAATACTTCAAATCTTTATCACTTATAAACCATGACAGAATCAATACTTCAAATCTTTATCACTTATAAACCATGACAGAATCAATACTTCAAATCTTTATCACTTATAAACCATGACAGAATCAATACTTCAAATCTTTATCACTTATAAACCATGACAGAATCAATACTTCAAATCTTTATCACTTATAAACCATGACAGAATCAATACTTCAAATCTTTATCACTTATAAACCATGACAGAATCAATACTTCAAATCTTTATCACATGTACATTTAAGCAATATTTTAATACTGTTAATTTGCACAGAAACGAGAATAAATATGTGACTCATAGTTGTTGGATTTTTTGTTGCTTTATAATCTCTTCGGGGATTACATTATTATCAAGAGGGTGCCTCTGCGGCAGGGTGGACTAGTAGTTTCACCAACAATGATGCCAGTTGTATATGTACACCTTACAAATCATTCCATACACTAAGTATACTTTTAATATAGTTGATCTCTTACATTGAGCAATGAACTGTTAAGATGAGGTCAAGGTCAAATAAAACATGCCCGTCATTAAAATCATTTCATTTTCATACTGTTGCGTTCCCTTAACTGCTCTTGAACAATTTTAGGAAAAATGGTAAGAAGATTTGTAATGTGGTAAGTTATCACTAAATGACCGAAATTAGGTGAAAAAAATTCCGGATCCTAGCTGCCAAACTAACATGTACATTGTAAAATATTTTCATACAGCAAATAAAGTTGACCTTTTGCACAGTACTAGAAAAAGCCCAAAACACAAAAACTTATCTTTAACTACGGAACCATCAAAATGAGGTCAAGGTCAGATGACTGATGCCAGTTTGATATTTGCACCTTACAATCAGTCCATACACCATATATAGCTTTGCTTATAGTTTCTGCTTACTGGTATATGAAGTGAGATTGAGGTCAAGTAAAAGTAAAAACTCTGATGGGCATTAGTACCAGGGTTTCTGCTGGCGGTCGCCATTTTCGCAATTTGCGAAAAAATAATAATAGTGGCGATAAAAATTCATCATTTGCGAAAGAATTTGGCGAAAGAAATATATAGAACGATTTATTTTCCTCCATCTTGTTTATTTACTTTTTTCGAGTTTCTCTGACTCTACCCGATTAGACAATACTCGGAATTCACCTTGACCTGATTTGGACAGAAAATCAATAATCAGCTGATTGCATTTTATAGCTATCGACAACAATGGACTAATTAATAAAGGTGTTGATTGAATTGTTCGATAAAATGATATGGTTAAATGGCTTCCGCTAAATGTCACATACAGAATTTATTAACCACTTTGCGACGCACGTGTTTGAAGCAAACTTTTGACGTCTACTCTCCTTTTAAAGATAGTTTAGAAAAGAAAGCTGTTGTTGTGACAAAAAAATTTCAAAAGCAAGAAAAATCGCCGATTTAAAACTTTAATTATCCTTTGACTTTAATATAATTTATTGATTAGGGAGACTACTTTAAAGTCGTTTGAGTGACACGTGTGTTTCAAGCATAGTTTTACGTCTCAACATTTTCATTTACGATGGTCAAGAAAGGAAAACTGTCGTTATGAAGAAATCAGTTAATCTATCCAAAAGGTTGGGAACAACACCTTGAATGAGAGTAGCCCTTCAATGTTATGACTAAACATGAAATGAGGGTTTAATTTCATGTGATAAAAGCTTTTGTTTTGTTGATAAAACCACTTCTTAGTACAAAAGGGCACATCAATATTTTTCTTTTAAAGAAACTTTCCCTACGAACTATACTGGTATTATATAATCAAAACATGTCCATTAATTTTGTTATAAGAAAATGATAAGGGTTTATTCATTAAATGTAGACTCTAAAATTAGTTTGAGAGAATAATCATATTCACAATGGGGCAAAATCACACCTTATTTAAGGAAAAAAAAGGGAGGGAAGGTAAATTTTAAACGAAAAATATAGTTATGTCACTTGGCGAAAAAAATAATAAAGTGGCGAAAAATATAATGTTTTGGCGAAAGAGGTGGCGAAACAAATAATTGACCCAGGGGAAACCCTGATTAGTACCATTCTTGGTACGTAGATACCATGTATAGTTGTCCTTGGACTCATAATACACCTTATCGCTATTCCCACTTGACCTGAAAATCTGTTCCGCTTGACTTTTTGACGTTATATAACAATCACATTGTGGTGTCAGACATTTTCTATTATGACGTCAAAATTTTTAGGGAATTTGTGTGATGTCCAGGACAAATAGCAATAAGCTGTATAAGAGAGAAATTAAGAATACTGAAAATATCAACCTTTTTAAAGTAGTCACTGAACCATGAAAATAAGTCAAGGACACTGCACAGACAGAAAATTAATAACATAGCATCTATATACAAAGTATAAAGTCTTCTTCTATCTAAAATATTAAGCTTTTAATAAGTTTAAAGCCCCATCACAGCACTATTCCTATGCCAAGCAGACAGAAGTCAAAGGCGCAACAAAAAACTTTAACCCCAGAATGAACCTAAATGTTGACGCCCCTGACTGCAGAATTTAGGATTGCTGTGTCTTGCTTTCGCCAAATAAATGATGCATGCTAGACAAAAAGGGTTGTTTTTGGCCCCTTTGAGACAGCTCACTGTAAATTCAGAAAGAATTGCGAAAAATGTGACCTGGTTATAATCACAATAATTAAAGCTTGCATTTTGACATTTTTTATATGAATCAAACAGGATTTTTTTTTAATATAGCAAAAATTAAAATTGCAATAACAAATCATAATGCACACAATAATTTCTGAATTTCGAGTATTCATAAACAGACCTTTGGAACCTTCAGTTACAATATCATACAGATTCATTCACTTATACTAAAGCTATTGTCCCGTCTTTAATTGTCTGGAAACCAAATGTCTTCAGACAACAACATCGCCATACCATGTCACAGCTGAATTTTTTTTAACTGGTATAAATAAAGGGAAATAAACAACCTTTTATAGCTGACTATGCGGTATGGGCTTTGCTCATTGTTGAAGGCCGTACAGTGACCTATAGTTGTTAATTTTTGTGTCATTTTGGTCTCTTGTGGAACGTTGTCTCATTGGCAGTCATACCAATTTTTCTTTTTTTTAAATCTACAGAAACAGAAGTCTCAAACACTTTTGTATATAATTTATTCATATTTACATTTGTATATAAAATAAATGACCTATACATATAACAAATATAAAATACCAATAAAAACATCCATCTTCTGTATAAACAGTCTGTTCTATGAAAATTGGGAATTTGAAAAATAAACCTGTTTTAACATGGAAGCATTAATAAGCTTTGCCATATCATAATTGCTACCAAATTGACATTTTGACTTTGAATCCCAATTATGTGCACTTTTTGAAACTTTAAAGAAAGTTAGTGAGCTGATGAGTTTGTATGGTGTTATTTATACAGAAGACAAATTATATAATCACAGACAGTAATATTAATGGGCAAGATGATGAATGATGAATACACACTTACTGGATACCACTATTACCTGGCTTTCACTTCAATAATAGAATAATGTTACAGGGATCCAGTTTACTCTTGGTGGATTTTCACTGCAAATATAGAATTAATGTAACAGGGATACATTTTTACTCTTGGTGGATTAGAAAAGAGTTATGTAGCAGGGATACAGTTTACCCTTACATAAAAATGTGTGGTAAATGTTGAACATATGCATTACTGACCTTTAGTAGGTATTGGGTACCAGAAATATTCAGGGTACAGGATTGTAAATTGATTGAAGAATTAAAATTTAATTTGTTTTAAGTAAAAGATATAAATATAAACAGGAGATGGAGGGTGTATGTAAATGAGATAGTAACCCAGGTACACAAAAATAAGATACTTTAGAATTAGAGGTAATTATTGCTCTTCAATGATTAATACTTATACTTATAATACCAAAAAAATAAATGAATATTTCAAACTAATTCAAAATTTTTCTTTAAGAAACATTTATTTTTAAACTGAAACAAATGATAACCAAAGTTGCGAAAATTATACAATCTCCTAAATTACACTCATACATACTAACTGAACAGTAAATAGTTATTTGTCACCTTTAACCTATAAACATTCACACTATCGGGCATAATGAGAAGAAATGATGTTTGGAATGATTACTTGGATAACAAATATAAATATTCATGAGATACAATGCTACTTTGTGATTCAAGTCTGAAAACTGTCTTTTTAGATCATTTTTTATTTGCCTTTTAACAATCCAATATAGGGGGGAAATAACCTTCTTACTTGTGTTTGGTTTTCATAACCAGTACCAGGAAAAAATCAAGTAAAAAAATTACTCAATATAAAACTACACAAAATTGACTATCTCTTTCAAATTAAAACACAAAAAATATTTCAAGATTAAAACTAGCACAACATTATGAGCACTTTATGAAAATAAATAAAAACTAAAATTACATTCTTTCCTTCAGTGGTCAGAATGAACTTTAAGTGCAAACTAAAGTTGAAAAAAAATTACATCATATTTACTGGAGCGTGTACAAAAAAATATGTTTACTCAGTGGACCATGAAAATCAATAAATATTGTTTACATTCTACTGACTGGGGAAAACTATTCTCAATAGCCAATCAAATTCTGTTGGACCAGTTTGATTGGTACTATTAAATAATAGTTTAAGATTTATAGATATATATTGTTTGCTTACAATCAGCAGCTGAATGTGAATTCTTGGTTATACTTATATTTTATTTTTCAGTGGACTGAGTACATACACAAGAAGTGACTAGTCTAGCTGTAACTTAATTCTTCCAAAAAATGAAATATTCCATGAAGAATAAAGGGAAATAAATTTTGATTTGCCAATGAAATTTGTAAAATTATGTCCCTTTATATACTGTAATTAATGCAATTGCTGAGGTACACATGAATAATATCAGTGAGGCATGTAGCTATATTTCTTGTTGATAGGAGGGCATATTCATACTCCAGTAGCTAAACTGAAACATTACAACTATGATAATATCCAAAACTGATTCAGCTTTGAATGTGTTGTGTGAATTTAACCTCAATTGGGAAAATGTATATATGGAATGGAAAAATGAAAAATAAAAAATCCCCCCATGTTATAATGGACTAAATTTTGTCACAGGTATGAAATCTTATTTTTGTTCTTCATCTTCATAAGTTATTTCAAAGCCATCAATTAAGGATCCACAGTATTGGAAAGCAAAACAAATCTAGAGTAAACGTTACCAGAGCTCTTTCATATTCACACATAACTGTTGTAAATTGTCCTGAACATATAAATATGTTTTTTTTAATGATTTACACAAAAAAGTTCTTAGGCTGTCCTATAAAGTGTTATTCATTGCCAAACAATGCCATGGTATCATATTTTTGGAGTATAAATATGCCCTGTTTTAAAATGCACAATTGTATATATCTAATATCACAGTCACTATTCCCATTTAAGATCATCTTTCCGTAATGTTGTTTGTAATTTTTTCATGTCTTTTAGAACATTTAACGACACTTTATGTCCACTGTGTGGCCTAACTTGCACCTTTCCAACGTTAGAACCTTTTGTTCGTATCGTAGTCGTCACTTCCACTTCACCGTTTCCAGAACTATAATTAGAACAGGATGATTTTGTACGAGGAGTTGTCTCTTTTGAGTCTATTTGTTTTGCAGAGTTTGGACGTTTCTTCATTTTCTTCTTCTTTTCTTCCAACTGAAATTTAAATGATAATAAATTAGAGATTTGAAAATCTCAAATAAACCCATAAATTAATTTTCATTTCATTTATTTTGTTTAAGAAAGAAAATGTTGATCACATATATTTTGATATAACTCCTATTGATTGTTTTTTATCTCACCTTTTTCTTTTCAAATTTTGATTTCCACAAAACTCTCTGGAATTTCAAGACTTCTGATATTAACTTTCAACTTTATGATAGTTTTCAGAAGAAAAGGCCTGTACCAAGTCAGGAATATGACAGTTTTTATCCATTTTTTAGATGTGTTTGAGCTTTTGATTTTGACATTTGATTATGGCCTTTCTTGATTAAAGAATTTTCCTTGGAGTAAGGCATATTTGTCTTTTTACTTTTTGAATCTATGAAAATCATACCTTTACTTTTAATATTATTCTTATATTCTAGTTTCTTGAGAAAAAAAAATTGAAATAATTACTGTTTTTTAATGTTTTATTAACTTTTGTTATCATCCCTACCATTTTTTTTATGTTTTTCAAACTTTTGATATCATCCCTACCATTTTTTTTATGTTTTTCTAACTTTTGATATCATCCCTACCATTTTTTTTTATGTTTTTGTAACTTTTGATATCATCCCTACCATTTTTTTTTTTATGTTTTTCTAACTTTTGATATCATCCCTACCACTTTTTTTTGTTTTTTTTTAACTTTTGCTATCATCCCTACCATATTTTTTTTATGTTTTTTTTAACTTTTGTTATCATCCCTATTAACTTTTGATATCATCCCTACCTTTTGTTGATGTTTTCTAACTTTTGATTTCATTCCTATCTTTTTTTATGTTTATCTAACTTTTGATATCATCCCTACCATTTCTAATGATTTTCTAACCTTTGATATCCACCCTACCTTTTGTTGATGTTTCCTAACTTTTGATATCTGTTGACTTTTAGCCTCCATCCTAGAAACCAAAGCTTCAAGTTCTCTCTCCAAATCTTCTCTCACTTTATGGTCTGTTGCTTCATTTATTTCATTGGAAATTTCTTGATGTTCACTAAAATATTACAATACAATACCACATTTGTATACTTGAGTTATTGAGGAATTAAAATGTTTTGTCCGAGTCAGACGCAAAAGTTGAGGTTTTACGTTTGAAACTACTTTTGAAGGAATGCAGAAATGAGAATAAAAACGTTTAGATTTATTTTTTTATTTATTTATACTTTTCACATTGGTTGGTATTAATATTATGTTTAAATAAATGGATTCACATTTCAAAGTTTATGTTGTGTTCAGATAAATGGTTTCAGATAGCAAGGATTATTGTTGTGTTCAGATTAATGGATTCACATAGCAAAGATTATTGTTGAGTTCACATAAATGGTTTCACATAGCAAAGATTATTGTTGTGTTCAGATTAATGGTTTCACATAGCAAGGATTATTGTTGTGTTCAGATTAATGGATTCACATAGCAAAGATTATTGTTGTGTTCACATAAATGGTTTCACATAGCAAGGATTATTGTTGTGTTCAGATTAATGGATTCACATAGCAAAGATTATTGTTGTGTTCACATAAATGGTTTCACATAGCAAAGATTATTGTTGTGTTCAGATTAATGGTTTCACATAGCAAGGATTATTGTTGTGTTCAGATTAATGGATTCACATAGCAAAGATTATTGTTGTGTTCACATAAATGGTTTCACATAGCAAGGATTATTGTTGTGTTCAGATTAATGGATTCACATAGCAAAGATTATTGTTGTGTTCACATAAATGGTTTCACATTTCAAAGTTTGTGTTGTGTTTACATAAATGGTTTCACATAGCAAAGATTATGTTATGTTCACATATAATGAGCATTTCAAATGTCTGCAACTTTGTCAGGGTTAGTTTCAATGCATATTTTTCAATTTTTTTAAATATTCAATTTTTTGTGTGAAATTAAATTAACTCATATCGAGTTTCTCATTAATTGGCGAAAATAAAAAAATCCATGGTAATTACTGAAGACTGGTTTTCTCTTCTTGTTTGTTAATTTTTCAGATTTGGAATTTTGTTCTCCACATCTTTTTGATTTAAATAACTTATGCAATTCTTCTACCCAATTGACTTACAAACTCATATGACCAAACTCGTCCTGTAATTGTAACAGAAGGTCAGCAAGGTCGTTGTTAAGACTACCATTACTTGAGCCTGAGGAAGGACTGGAAGATCTGTTATCACTAAGTTCTGAACACAAAGCCATATTGTGGGACTTCATTAAAGCTAGAACTCGCTGAACATTACCACCAACAGAATGACTAGGTGTGAGAGACTGAAATCAGAAATATTCTATTATATATTTTGAATTATATTAATATTTGTTTTTCCTTGCTGATCATTGTTTTCTTCTACATAAAATTTAAATTCTTTAAAAAGTTTGGACAATTATTCTTTATTTTTGTTTGAATTGAACTTTGTCAAGTTCATTTTTTTATTTGTCCACAGGCAATCCAGACAAAAATAAATTACTTGTCCAGTGGTTCAAATGTACAAGTCAGGCTAGTCATGTATAGCATTTCCACACCCTTGTTTTTAAATATCCATTTCTTTTTTAAATTTGAGTTAATATGAATACTTTTGGTTAAAAAATGCATATCACAGAAAATGCTATATGGTTTAATTTTTTTTTTCAAAGTCTTGGTTTAACCGTTTGATTGGTTTTACACAAGTAATTTGCTGTTCAGTGTGTGCCAAGGCTCCGTGTTGAAGACTGTACTTTGACCTATAATGGTTTACTTATATAAATTGTGATTTGGATGGAGTGTTGTCTCATTGGTACTCATACCACATCGTTTTATACTTGTTATTTAACCATGTTAAGAGCTGATTTACTTACAGTGCCAGCTACAAATGGGATTTCTGCTAAGTTAAGTCTGTAATGTTTTGTGGGATCTGAGCAATGTCTTTTGCCTGATTTAGCTACTACTTTCTTTTTCTTCTTAGCTGGTCTCTTTGGTTTTGATTTACTTGAAGGTTCATCTAAATCAGCTTCCATTAAAATTCTATTTGTAGCGGCCATAGTTTCTAACTGAAAAAGAGCAAATAAACTGTTGACACAGAGATATGTAGATGGTTTAAGCAAATGTTGAAATTAAAATGGCAATATTTAAACATGTCAACTTTGAATTACACCACTTAAAAAGGGGGAGCCAAACAATATCCATGGAAATGAGATGTACCAAGGCATCTGCATACCAAATATCATTGATCTTCCACTAATAGTTTACCTTAAGGGGGTTCGCGGGTCTAAATCATTTATATAGGATTTGTCTATATTTTTCTATAAATAAACTTTATCTTATAGTTAATAGAAAAATAAAATAAAAAATTGGGGTCACCGTTCATTTGCGCTCACAATCTGCCTTCGAAAGAAGCATACATTTTTGTAAAGGTGGGTTTTTTCTGTTGAAGTAATAGGAGAAATAAAGGTAATATCGAAATAAAAAAAAGAAATTTATAACAGAAATCGCTCAAATTTTACAATAATTTAGTTTAAGTACAGCTTACATGGAAATTATATTAAAAAATATAGGTCACCGATGAGTTAAAAAGATATTTCAATTTTAAAGCCAAAAAATGGCATTTTTCCACCAAAGGGAGATAATTTGGAACTTTTTCAATGATCTATACATTTTAAAAGTCAACTGGGGCCAACACGAAGTGGTTGTTTTGAATGATTTTTGTACCATATGATAAAGTAACAACTACAAAAGGTAACAAATTAAATTTGTAGTGAAAATCAAATGTTTGATTTTTTTCTGAAATTTTTATACCCTCGAGCCTCCTTAAACTAACCTAATTACAAACTTATACATGAGGGTAGGAATGCCCTTTACTGTCAGCCGTCAAACGGTCATTTTAGACTAACATTATCATCAAATTTGAACCAACCACTTTATCAGAAGAATTTTATTAGTTATATAACAGTTTGACAACCAATAATTTTGATCATTGAAAAGCTTTGTTTCCTTAACAATAGAACGTGATTAAAACATAGAGCTGATTTATACAGAGTTATCTCCCTGTAGTGTTGTGTACCACCCCATACATGAAATGTTCATAAAAAATTTTATGCTGCAAGTGGATTTATTACATATTATTTTACAATGGAATATAAATTTACTTTCAACTTTTATGTAGAATTTGTCAAAATCTTAAAATCATATTCACAAAATCACATCATCTTACTGGCCCAAGACCACAATTAATCACAAATATAGTTCCCTTTTAATTAAAGTGAATTTTTCTGAATTTTTTTCTTTCCCTTTCTCATACATTTCTTAGTTTTTCTGGGGTGGAAATGAAAGAAGAGAGATGAAATAAACTTTTGGATGTTTTATTTTAACTGATTTTGATATGGAAAGAGTGATTAGGCCAGGTGCAAAAAGGTAATATTTACACTTTTCATAACATCTCTTGACTTGCCTATAGGGGTATTGACCAAATTTGTGTGATGTAAACATGCAATTTTTCTCAAAAATGGATATATTTTTGGACTTGTACTGTACATTACACACACAAAAAATTGGACAAAAAAGATAGGCAATTTTTTTTAATGTGACAAAACGTTATAAAAAACTGAAAGAGGAATTAATTGTGGTCTTGGGCCTACTAGTATTTACAAATCTTATTAATTATTGTGATATCTTGGTGTTTGATTGCTGTCATATTGAGGTACACTCAACATCATCTTCCAAGTATAGCCCAAATGTTACTAACCTCAACAGCTTTTTCTTCTAATAATTTTCTGTGATGTTTTTCTTCTTGTAATTTCTCTTCTAATTCTCTTATTTTGTTCTGCAAAAATAAAAAATAAAAATATATATATATATGACACTTTGGTCATCAATAAGTTGGAGGTATGTTTATTGTTTTTTTTTAAATTTAATTCATTTATATGTTTTTGGAGTTTAGTGTGGCGTCCATTTTCGCTGAACTAGTACACATTTTTGTTTAAGGGCCAGCTGAAGCCCTTCTCCAAGTGTGAGATTTTCTCACTGTGTTGAAGACCTATTGGTGGCCTTGGGTTGTTTTCTACTCTTTGGTCAGATTGTTGTCTCTCTGACACATTCCCTGTTTCCATTTTAAATTTTATTATACTATCGTTCAGTGTTTGTTGTTGGTTTATATCTGTCGTATTTGTTTTTTTTGCAATTGTTTTGTTCTAAATTAGGCCCTTAGTTTTCTAAATTGAATTGTCGTATAGTTTTGATTTTCATGTCAGGCCATTTATAGTAGACTATAGGGTATGGGTTTATCTCATTATCGAAGGCCGTTCAGTTGCCTATAATTGCTTACATCCACTTTATTTGAATTTTGGTGTATAGTTGTATCGTTGGCAATCCTACTACATCTCCTTATATAGATATAGGAAGAGGTGGTGTGAGTGCCAATGAGACAACTCTCCATCCAAATAACAATTTAAAAAAAGTTAGCCATTATAGGTCAATGTACGGCCTTCAACACGGAGCCTTGGCTCACACCGAACAAGCTATAAAGGGCCCCAAAATTACTAGTGTAAAACCATTCAAACGGGAAAACCAACGGTCTTATCTATATAAAATAAAAAAACGAGAAACACGTATAAATTACATAAACAAACAAGTACTGTACATCAGATTCCCGACTTAGGACAGGTGCAAACATTTGCAGCGGGATTAAATGTTTTAATGGATCCAAACCTTCTCCCATTTTTTTGAAACAATAGCAAAACATGACAACATAGAAAAACACTATGGGAATTCACTACTATTTTAATGTGCTCTTATTTTAAAGAATTTTATAGGAAACAATGAAATGTGAATCTAGTAAGCTTGTTACAACAACAAAATCAAGTAGCTATGAAAGTACAACATTTCCTTAATCCACTTCAATGAGTCCTTGAAAATAAATGACTATATATATTAATTTTTCACAAACTTTAGCTCCAGATTTTATATTGTTATGACATATTTAAATTAAGGCCTTTTATCTATATGACGGGTTACAACATCCTGATATACGATTGAATTGAAAAAGACATGGCAATGCCATTACCGGTAATAATGAAAACTACTTAGTTGTGTTAAAACACATGAATATGGTGGGAAAGTATGGTAAATAATCTATTTTATTAAAAGTACTTTTTTCCTCATATATGATAACAACGTGTTAAAACACAGTTCACAATTCTTATCTTTTAGATTACAGTCATCATAATTTCAATGGTATCATTTTCCCCGATTCCATGACGTCTGCTGTCAGACACCTTCCTATCATAACGTCCACAGAGGTATTTAATAAGTTGTACAGTGTAAATCATCCATTGATTTCTAACCCCTTGGATTAGCCCCCTCAATGTTGTAACACCTATTATCTAATAAACCTTAAGTCTTGTGTCAACATTTGGTAAAATTTACTAACAAACAGAATTCTTGAATTTCTATAAACAGACCCATATAAAGCTTTCTCAGCAACAACGTAATAATGTTGTTCAAATTTATTAAATTCAAAAATGCATACCACTGACATTTCTTACAATAGAAGTGTTTAAATGTTATCAATTTTGCAGAATGGTGCAATTTTTGAACACCTGTAGTCTGGTAAATGTCAAAGATTAGTAAACATGCCTTTTATTCTTAAATTGTTTATTTAAATATCTGTTAAATTAATAAAGACTTTTCCAATTACAAAGAAAAAGGTATGATACATCTAATTTGTAAACCCACGATTTTGAAAATCATTGAAGTACTGAAAATTAATCAAAAAAATTCTTCAGTTCATTAGCATGTAAGAGATCAGTATTTTAAATTAAAAATATTTACTTGAGACCTTCAAACGCCCTACATATAAGGAAAAGCAGTTACAGTTTGAATGTTACTCATCATCTGGACATTTTCTCATAAAGGCTGTTCCAAAATTGATCAATGTGTGTGTGTGTGGGGGGGGGGGGGGGGGGGGGGGGGAGGAGAAGAACTCAAATTAACAATTGTTGGTAGATATATAGTTGCATTTTCCTTCAAAATTGTGAAAGTTATAGAAGTAAAATGACAATTTTATAAAACTGATGGTTGGGTCTAAAAATATGCTGCCCCTGCCTCCTAAATATATATAATTCTAGTCCTTAAGAAAAATAATTTCCGTGACATTTCTTTTTCATAGTGGTAGGCATCAATTCTCATGCTTTTATTTAAAGGAAAAATAATTATAACTTTACACTGAATGTACCAGGATTCATCAGTCACATAAACTAATAATACTTCAACCAGTTTTAACATGTTTTGTTTAACTTTTTCATAAATCTTATGTAAATTTCATATTTTCTACTAAATAACTAGAAACCAGACTCCTTATAGATTGCATTTAAAGTAAAACATCACTAACATTAAATTTTAGGAAAGACTTAAGTATGGAATTTTAGTAATTTTGAAAAAAAAAAACCGGTATTACAATTAATATTTGCTTTTATCTTGCCGGCAAAGTGAGATTACTGATACCGTACCTTTTAAAGGAAAATACTGTTAAAAAAACACCGGAACAGAAGAACTTTTATTGAAAAGTTATTAGCGAGGATGATATTTAAATCACTTTTTCATGTCAGATTTACAACCCATTTAGAAAAGATATACCATAAATTATAGCTAATTAAATTTTTGAATTGAAATTTAAAAGCAATCATTCAAGCAATTTAAACGTATAAATCACCAGAATTTTTAATAAATGCTTCTATCTACCTACTATTATAAAAATCATTTCAGTTTTTGTTGACTAGGGCTATAATAATACCTTCATTTAAACTATTAAGATAAAATATTGACTTAACTGAATAGTCAACATTTTGATTTGGAGTGGTTTAAAATTGTTTACTTTATTTTGAAGTTGTATATCCATCATGGCCAATGTAGTGCCCCTATAGTTGTTGGTCTAAGAAAAAGAAAAATATTTACTGAAATTTTTTTCACTTTCAAAAATTGAAATTTAATGGTATTTACAGTGATTTTAAATAAATTATAAACATGGATATATATTAAATTTTTAGTCTAGTTCTAAATTGTTTGCAAAAGGTTTTAAAAGTTTATGAGTTTTGTGAGAAAGTATTTGGATGAAAATATTTGACAGTTAGAGTCACCTAAGCCCTTAGATACAAATGTTAGATCTGCAAACTATTTATCCACATTCTCTTATTTTCTATTTGAGTTTTTTCTATCCTTAAAAAGTTAAAACAATTTTGTTTTATCTGCTAACTAACAGAGGTTTTTGTTCTTATTCTCTTAAAGACAAAAAGGTCACCAAAGACTTTTTAAGTTAATACTGTCAGTTTTATAATTTATAGTTTTATAGCCTGTAATAGCAGTCTCCACCCTAACCTGTTAGTTAAATACCGTTACTTGTCTCGCCACATAGGTTCAGTTAAATACCGTTACTTGTCTCGCCACATAGGTTCAGTTAAATACCATTACTTGTCTTGTCACATAGGTTCACTCAACTTGTCATAATTAGAATTAAACGGATATTTAAGCTGCTGGCTCAGTTTACAGATTCTCCAGTTACAAAGCCATTATACCTTTAATTATACCTGATCCGATAACAATTAAACTACTTTTACTATTAAAACTATTTACATATGTCAATCATCTTGGTAAATTTACAACTGAAATGCTTTGACCATGTACACATTTTTCTACCAATTAACTAGATTTATTTAGTTATAAATAAGAGCTTTTGCAATGTCAAATAAATTGAGGGAAAATTGATCAATAAAGTTAAACTATTTACATGTTTGGTGCAAGCCTTAAAAAAGTGAAACTTTTTTAGATTAAACTTAAACAACATCTAATACAAATGACTAGATGCCAAAAATATGAGGAAGGCTGTAAATTAATTTATATATAATCTTTTTTTTAGAAAATTATTTATATTAAATGACCTATTACCCTTGATAAGATCTTTCAAATTACATCGTTTGACAAATCAAATTTATACGTGCTTGGATGATATTACCATCAATGATATTGAATACGACAAACATTTATCAAGACTCATAATAGATTTTCATTGCTTTTTTTTTACTTTTCAAAATTGAAGTTTAAAGGTATTTATATTCATTAAATCATAAATACTATACATATATCAAAAGATGACAAAAAACGAATTTTACCTGTCAAAATATTACATAATGGATTTATAACTGAACCTAAATTTGAGAGATTGCCAGGACAAAATACTACTCATAAACACAACTTTAGTTCAGTGCTTCAACCTATACAAAATGAGAAAGATGTGGTATCATGGCCAGTGAGAAAGCTATCAACCAGAGACAAAATGATGTAAAGTTTTAAAGATAATTGAGTGAGAGATTCAGAGAGCTATAAATTTGAGTGAGGTTTAGCTAGCTATAAAACCAGGTTTAATCCACCATTTTCTACATAAGAAAATGCCTGTACTATTAAAGTCAGGAATATGACAGTTGTTATCCATTTGTTTGATGTTTTTGACTTTTTGTCATTTGATTAGGGATGACATCAAAAGTTCAATGTAGGATAAAAAAAACTTAATTCATATAGTTTTCTACTGACCCTTCCCTCCTCTTAACTAAATTTGTGAAACATTGATTGACCAATAAGGATAAATATAAAATCCTTCATTGATTTTTTTATGTCCTCCCTTAAAGACTTCCTGTTTTGAATTTCCTCTGAATTTGTTATTTTTTGTTATTTTACTTTTTTCAAACAAGAGGAGTTTTCTCTGCTACAATCTAATCAAAGAGCAATAGCCCTGAGATGAGATTTAGCTGATTATCATTTAGTACTACATTTTTTGTATCTTTACCTCTGATAATGTTTGAGTTGCTGTCAGTTTTAAATGTTCTCGTTCTAAGTCAGAAATCTTATGATCATGATCTTTTAATTCGGTGGTGGAGAGACCATATCTGTCTTTTGTTTTCATCAAGGCATTGGTTACCATGGCATCCTGTCGATCAGACTCAGCATTCTGTACCATCTTTCTCATGTAATCCAATTGTTTTTCCAGCAGCTGACTTCTAGTCTCAGCAGACGACAGTTGTGATTCAAGCTCTAATGAATATTCAAATATGCAAATTAATATAAATCATTTAAGAATGGATATCAATTGATTACATTGGTTACTGGACATGTTTTATGTTATTAGCTTTAAGTATTATATTACCGGAAAGAAACTGAATGACAAAATGAAAAGAAGACACTCAAAATCATTAAATTATTCATCAAATCCATTAAATTTAGTACAGAATCAATTAATGACAAATTTACCCAACAAAATCAAATATATAACGTTCAATTTCACTCATTATTGCTTGGTTGGGAAAATATTATTAAAAATTAAAAACACAAATGAAAAGCGTCAGTAAATAACAAAATCTAATATCATTCTTTCTTTGAAACTTCTCAGTTGCTATGGAGATTGCATAAAATATTTAGATTTTACACCTTTGTTGAAACATTATATATATATATTTTTAAAGTTTCTATAAAAATTAATTTACTATCTATATGTGAACATCTCAAATAGCCTATGTATACAAATCAAATCTAGCTACACTATATGGAATAGGTTGGATACTGAATGTATTTTAGTGTAAAGTGTAATTTAACAAAGCATAGGCAATAAAATTTCAATGAAATTTAGATCATTATGAAATGATTGCGATATAAAGACATAAAACTACAAAAGACTATTTTTAATGACATATTGGTAGGTTCTGAAGGTCTACAGAAACAAAAAGAGGTTTTAAGATAATTGCTGTCAGACCTGCAATAATCCAGTGTAAGTTCAAATAAATGACCTACATGTACACGACCTTTGGATCCTTCAATCAAAACTTTGACTTTCAAGAACTGATACATGTCAAAAAGAAAAAAAGAATTATTTCTTTTATAATATATCAACTATTGCATTCAATTGTTCAGTGAACCATGAAATCTGAGCCCAAACCTTAATATTGCAAACATTTTGAAAAATTGATTAAAAAGAATATGCATACTAATAAGTTTCATGTTGATGCGACTTCATGGTAAATGATATTGAACAAAAACTTTAACATGACACAGGATGAACTAACAGACATGTCAGGTTGCACTGAGAGGAAACCATATTGCTCTTACTATGGTAGGCAGGGCGTAAAAAATATATATCCCTTTTCTAAGCTCATCCTAGCTCACCTCAAGGCATATACAAAATAAGTGTATAACTTCTAATTATACTAAAATTAAAATCAGCTCAATTAATCTGCATGGGTAGCTGAAGTTGGATTGTTTAATTAGTATGTAATGCCTCTTTCAGCACAGTTGACTACTTTTAGCATTCAGTTTAATTAATGGAGGAATCTTGTGAGTCTGAAGAGAACCACTACCTTTGGCAGGAATACTGACTATCAGGATTTAAGTTGAACTCACTTCCTCAGTTTTGACTGCTAGTGATAGAGTAGTTGAACTACTAAGACCAATTGACAACTGAGGCCTCGAAAGCAGAGAAAAGAAAGTTAAAACAAAATGTAGGTCAACATAAAAAGAATGTAATAGAAGAATGGTAGGAGATATGAAGCGTCAATCAAACTATGACAAAGAAAAACTGAAATTAAAAAACTGAAATTTTAATTTCAGTAAGAACAAAGACGAACAGAAGGCAACAACACACTACACAAAAAAAAAGTTTAAGGAACATAGAAGCAGTTAACCTTGAAAGGTCACCTGTGAAAACAACCTCACTTAGGACAAACATATGAACTGCATCAGTTATATCTTATCCATCTTAATGCAAGTGCACATCTACAACTCTACATGTACATACATGCATGTATGACTTCTATTGATTTTAGAATATTCAAATATAAAATAAACAATAAAACAAGTTAATAGATGTATTGATATGCTTTGGATAATGTTGAATTCTATCGAGCCTGCTCATATGTCACTCAGACAAAACTCATCAATTTGGATGGTCTCAAAAGATAATGTTATACATATTTGTAGGTGAAGTTTTATTAGGTATTAAATTACACACACAAAAATGTATCTCAAAATAACTGGTCCTTAAGTTTTGCCAAGAAAATAAACTCAGAATGACCTAAAAATCCAAACCTATCTACAAAAAAGGCTGTTAACATCAAGATAGATCAGACAATAAGCCTTTCAGCCATCAATAATATATGACATTGCATATTTGTACACGATTTAAGTGACGTGTTGAAGTGAAATATTTACACAAATGTTTTAAAGGTCCGTTGCTGTATTACTTTATCAAGTGGCCATTATCTATTTTCCAAGAGACAGTAACAATCTACTCCAAAAAACTTACGACCGATTGTAAAATCTCTTGTATGAATCTGACTTAAAAAGCTGTTACCAAGTTAAACATAATGGTGACACTTGCACATATATGACTTTGTTACTAGGTTAAGACACACGATCTCTGGACACTTAATTCATAAGCTAACAACTGTATGTTTGCTACATAAAATATATTCCTATATAAACCAGTAGATTCTTGTGTTCAGATTTTTCATTATTTTCAGAATTAAAAAAATTGAGAGGGAAAATTTAAAGCTTTGATGCCAGTATACTGTTGATACATTTCTTTTTGAAGAAGTGTGAATGACTGTGCATGCAATCCTACAATCAAATGTAGGTGAAAATATAAATTTAAGGCTCACCCATAAATACAGTCATTAAACCACACAACCCCTGAGCATCCCAAGTCATTCTAGGCATAACTAAAAGCAAACACCAAACACACATGTCCTTGACATTCAGAATTTGAGATTTTAAATAGTATCAATGGAGGATTTTATGGAAGCAAATTCAGTTCATAGATCAGCCATAAATTGATGCCACCAAAATATCCATACAAATGTTGTGAACCAGCATTTCATAAATTCAACTTCATACAAATTCATTGGGACAAGTATAGCCAAAGCAAAACTCTACAAAATCAGATTCTATTCACACTGACATCTCTCATATAATATGCAAAGGGGGAGAAGGACACTGCATGCTATTTTATAATAAGCTGCTACTGGATAAATCTGGTAGCCACAAAAACCAGTACATACTTTTCCTGTATATAACTGTTAAATAAAAAATATATAGGTTTTGAGTTTGAGTATAATGAACAAACTACTGAGCAGCTGTAGCAAATATACAAAAGGCAGTAAAAGCTAGCTATAGGGAAGAGGGATTAACTAAGCAAGGTAGACGATTGACTACAAGAATAAAAAGATTGTTTGTTGTTTTAAATTAATTGTATTTCAGTTAATACAAGGTCAAAAATCTAAGCAAGGTGAACAATTGACTGCAAAAACAAAATAAAGGATAGTTAGCTGTTTAAAAAATATATATTTCAGTTTTCAAAGTCAAAAATCAAGTTGAAGTAACTGTCTCATTTAAATAAAACAATTAAATTCTAAAAATAATATATTTTCTCCAACTTCCAAGTTCAATTCTAAGATAAAAAGGTCATGATTTCTAAGAAAATCTAAGAAAGAAATAAACTGAACACATCTTTCTCAAGCTTTTGATAGCATGGTGTATAATTAATTACCACAATGCAAAAAAAGTTAAGAGTGCAGATAAATGTGGGTAAAAATAAAAATATAAAGTGGTTAAATGTGTGACTGTTATGGCTGGCAGACTATATATATGTATACACAAAGCTACGGCCAATACCTCGTGACTGGGACAACATTTTCCTGGCATCGTCCTTCACATCAGGGTGGGAATTTAATGAGTAACGAGTAGAGAGAGAGGTCACTTCACCATCTCTGTCCTGTGAAAAAGAAGGTTGACTTTTTGGAGAAATCCCACCATTTTCTTGATGTAAATTTAGTGTAACATGATTTGATGAGAAGGGGAGGTCACTCTCCCTACCTTGTGTATTTTTAGACACAGCTGACTGACGAGGCTCTTCAATATCTCTGTCTCTTTGTAAAATGTCTCTGTATTTATTTGTTTCTATTGCCAAACTTTTCAGATTGTCCTCGGCAGCTCCTCGTTCTAGCTCCAACTTTCTGATCTTGTCTTGAAGATTCTTAAGAGCTGATATTACCGCTGAAAAAATAAGATCAACATTCAATTTGTGACTATTTTTCATAAAAATGCATTTAAAGTGGTGTTAGATGTAATAGCCTTAATAATGTGTGGTCAATAAATGATTATGAATAAGTATTGTTAAGAATGAGGAAAAGACTTCACTGATGATCTTTCCAATCAAGGTTGCTGCTAGTTTATAATATAATTGATTAGTGTAAAAAAAAATGTATTAGCAAACATACTGAACTTTAAATTTGAGGTAAATTTAAAAAGGGGGGATACATAAAAACTGGCAAAACCATACGCTTGTTATTGTCCTTTAGTTTTTGTTGTCTACAAATATAGTCCCTAGTGTAAACATTGTATAACTTGCATGTTTTATTTGATACACTTTCCCAATTTATTTCTTAATATTAAATGCATGAAATATTATATGATTAAGTAAGGGGATGTATTTACATGTTAAAAAAATTTGGGTGCTGAATCTTTATGTTAAGTAGTGATTTGGTCCAGTTCAAAAAGGTAAAATTTTATCACGTCTGAAGCTGTCAAACTGAATTTTACACCCCCTTAACACAGAATTGTCAATATTTTGAGTTAGAGCTGGTAGAAGTTTCCATAATTTTGATATTATTTGTCTTACTGGTACTACACTTTTTGAGAAAGAGCAGGTGCGATTTTTTTAATTTGAATTATTGTCTAAAAGAAATGCACTATGAAATAACTGTGTTCTCGGGCCTAAGAAACTCTATCTACTAACATGGATCACCCAAACATGATAAATAATCACAGAACAGACAAAAATAAGTCTGCCATTCAGTGAAAATAAAAATTTTGGAGAGCATAATAAATCCCCAACTGTATTTTCATTGTTCATGCTGTTGAAGGCCATATATATTGACCTCTAGAAGTCTGAATGTATTATGTTTGATGATTGTTGATGTATATTACTTTTAAGTAAGTACAAAACTATGCCAACTGAAAATGACAAGACACTCAGACAGAATACCTCATCTTCAGTATGGTCATAAACTTTTATAGTGTACCAACAATATAATTATTTGACTATAAATAACAGAGTATTTAATGGCCGTGACATAACATAATACCCACTTAACACAATCCTCTTATGGCCATTTGTTAAAGGCATTCATAAATTTAAACTTTTTGATAAGCTGTGATTTGTATTCATGTGAAAATAAAGACATTTTTGAAAAATGCTTATTAAATCATTATGTAATCTATTTAACTGCAGGATTTGTAATTAATTCAAATTAAAATACTGGATTGCAGTGAAATGTTGCAGACAAATATCAAGAAAGTCTTAATGACATTTTTCATTAAACAATGTTAAATGAAGCACTTTTTCAACTACAATATTCGTAACTTTTGTTTTAATAATACTTATTTTAGCCAATATAGGGCTCTAGATGTATAGACCACAATTTCCTTGTTTTTTGCCATGACGTTATCAGTTTCTTTTCTGAATAATGTATTTTGAATGTCCCTCAGTTTTTTACATTTCCAGAATGTGTTAAGCAACATTTAAGAGATTGATTGATGACTTCTTCACATCTTCAGTCTGCACGGTTAGTCACTAGTCCGATGCCCCAGACTAGTAAAATTTCATTCCGACTAGTAAGTTTTTGCAAAACTTTGTTTGGACCAATAAGAAAAATGTCAGAATATTGGTCTTTGGTAGATGAAAAAGTTATTGGTGTAGACTGCATCTTATCAATCAACCCATGCATCATCAAGGACAAAGCAATGACAAGAAAAATTAATTGCATGCACAATACAGTGTTAGTGGTCCATACATTCATGACATTAGGATGTAAAATTAAACCCAAGAACCAATTCAAAATTCAAATCTACTAACTTTCTGCTGTTAAAAGGGCTTCGGGACAAGGCAAAGGAAAACGTAACTCAGCACAAAGAAGGAAAATATCTAGGTTTTCTCAGAAAGTTGGATACTGATACCATCTTCACTTTTTTAGGGACAAATCAAATACCGGTAACAGGAAAATATCTAGGAATTTCCTTAAAAATATTGGGGTCTAAAATTCACTCATGACTTACCTGTTCTATTGTAGTATTTCTTTCTGGCTTCAAAACAAATCCAACATTTATGACTAGTAAGGCTTTATATATATATATATATAGATTATTGAATGTCCTTCAAATGAGAAGTGAATTTCTGAGCCCTGAGATGAGATGTAGTAGAGAAACTTTTTTGAGTTTGAAAAACCATTGCTATTTTCCCTAGGCAATGTTGAGGTCAACAACATAAGTTACTTATCACTTCATACGAATCTAATCGACTTAGAATATCCTATATCACTCATGTCACATCACTAAGAACATCCAATATTACTTGAGTACCGTGATATGGAAATTTTCTTAGAAAAATCAGAAAAAAGTGATAATAATAATACATTATTCTCAATTAATTTTTTAATAAATTTAATTATTCATGTATGAACTGAGGCTTAGATGACTCTCTCATTCATAGCTTGAATTCTCATGCCTAAAATTAAACCCAAACCTCATGAACCTGTAAAACATGCAGGTGCTTTCGTTGTTCAACATTTATAGAACAAAGAGCCATACAGAAAACTTAGTATACAATATAAAACCCTGTAAACAATATTTAAATTACCTGTTCTATTGTTCTCAGGGTATGCTTTTGTTGGTTTAGTTTGTCTGTAATCATCGTTGATAAACGGCTTGTTTGGGTATTCATGGTACAGTGTGTTGTCGTGGTTCAAGGCAAAACTCTCATCCTGATTTCTATACAGAGGTCGTTTCGTAGGACTCCGCAGTGATCCCATATGAGGTGAAAATGTCTGCAGATATAAAAATTTATGATAACTATGTAGGAAAATGAAGCATAGTTTAAATTCCCCTTAAAAGTATCCTTAAACCAGCTGTTCAGTCACAAAAATTGATTTTCTGTATGCCAATGCCTTTGACATTTTTTTTAATTTGGGGGACCCAACTTTTCAGGACTAGGGACCTATTTATAATTATGACTAAAGGGAGAACAGAGATATAGGTATGTATTTTAATAAGGTAGTCCTAGGTTAAGGGAAGTAACTCTTAAATTATCAGTTAGTTGAAGTCAACCATTTTCATGAATATATGACATATATTCTAAGCTTCTGTTACATAGATTATTTCCAATCCGTTTCAGGGAAATGCTTAAAATCCATTGACAAAACTTGACTTTTACAAACCAACTACATATAAACTCCCTAAACCAATGTCTATCTCCTTAAAAAGATAGATAAATTGTAGACTCATTCTGACAAGTTTATGTTGAGTAACAGTTTAGGTTTAGAGTTGAGTAATACTTTTCAAAAGGATGTGTGATATGGTTATGATTAAAGGGGCCTGGTAAATGACAGGTTGGGGTGATAGAAAGTAAGAGGACTGCTTATAATTTTTAAGAGCTTGATGTCACATGACATTTGCTTTCAAATTGATAATATTAAATAATCAAAAATATGTGTATGCAAATGATAAGTTATACAAGTACATGCTAAACTAAAACTGTATTAAATTACAATCAAAAGGAAACATAGAAAATGGAGGCTACCACCAGAAAAGTGTGTTTCTTTTTTTATGAACATAATTATCTTACTGAAGTTTATTACACATTTTCTTACATAAAGTTGAAAGCACACATGATAATATATAGATCTATATGAAAATAAAATCACACACTACAATCCTGGTGCAAATTTCAAAATATAAAAATACTTCTAAAATCAATTGACTTGCATGCATCCAAGAATCATTTAATTAATAATAATAAATATTCATAATTTTAGCATGTAAAATGCATTAATAAGTATTAGAAATTTCAAGTAAAAAATAAACAATTTAATGTCATAATAAGAACACAGAACACACAATAATAATATAACTGTCAATAATAATATAAAATGACTGTACCTTAATCATTTTTATATTAAATCCACTAAAATAACATGTGTATATTCAATGTATGCCTCCCAATCTATTAAATGCAATTGTACTGGGTAGTATACCATAAATACTATATAATAATATAAACATGTTGACACTTGTTGATTTTACCTGTCAGGTGTACAATCCAATACTCTTACTGTTTTAAATCACTCTCTCCTTTCAAATATCAATTATGTAAATTAGTAACCAAATATAGATTGTGTACTAAGTAATTAACTGAGGAATGCTTAGGTAACATTATTAAATTTACAAATATTGTTTGAAAAATCTTTGTGATATAATTGATTTTTTATCTATAAGTAAGACAGTAATTAGTACATTTTGCAGTTACAATGTAATATATATATATATATCTTTTTTTATTTTCATTCAGTAAAATTATTCCTCAAGCTTATTATAAACAATATTTTACTTAGAAAACAAATAAATTAACATGCACATTAATACGAGCTCGAGATTGGAAAAAAACTGACAAGTCAGTTGTACAAATTACACCTTGCTTCATGCACTCCTTTGGAAAATATAATGTGAATAAGAAACAAATAACAAAATGTTCCCAAAATACAAATTGAAATTACGATGCTTTTTAGTTTTAAATTTGTAAAAAAACAATAAAATAGCCTAGAGTGGGCGCTCACATTCGCCGGGGACGCAATTTCGCTGTTTTATGATTTTGAGGCGTAAAAACTTCAAAGCATGGCTGAAATAGAAGAAATATTCCGGTAAAATATATTTTTATAACAAATATGATTATTTTTTAAACTGAGACAAAATTTCGGCACTTACTGCAAAAGACCAAAAAACGGACTACGATTTTCGGCCAATCTCCTTAATGAAAAACATGATTTCAAAGAAGGATTTCTTAGTAATTCTTTTGACTGATTGTCCTAACTTTCAGTTCTTTACACCTTTGAAATGTCTGCTATTCATCTATAATGAAATTGATTTGATGAATATTGTTTAAAGCTGCAGTTATTCAATTTTAAATAGATGTGTAAATACGGCGAATATGTGTCCCCTTTGATAAAACAGCAGGAAATTTCAAACACCCTTTAATCTAACTTTTCAGATGATTTTTTTTCTAACACACACATTTTCAAGCTAAGAATATTTTGCTTTTGAAGTTACATTGTATCTTGATATAGAAATATCACTATACTTGAAGGTAGAGTGGGGTGCTCATTTTCGCCATATCTTTCCATGTTTTCTGCAGTTTATGTTCAGGTCTTTATATTTTTGAAGTTATCTTTCCATGTTTTCTGTCTTTATATTTTTGAAGTTACTTCAAAAATATAAAGACCTGAACATAAACTGCAGAAAACATGGAAAGATATGGCGAAAATGAGCACCCCACTCTACCATCTTTATTCAATGAAAATCATACCTCTACTGGTTTATCATATTTACCCAAAGAAACATTCAAAGATCTGCCTTCTAATTTTGACCAGGACATGCTAAATTAAGTAACAACAACCCAGGTGCATAGCTAAGATATCTATTATTATGGAACATGAATACTTTGAGGATCAAATTTTATTCTTTCTACTGATTTTATTGCAATGAAAAAGTACTTAAAAAATGTAAATGAGTTTTCTTCTTTTTTTTTTCCTTTCAGTGCATACATATGGAAAAACACCATTAGATATTAATAAAAATGTAAATTTAGTAAACAGGAATTGACTTGCTGCCGAAACTGATAAAAGGTTGATAAACTGTAAAAGATAGTTAATATTTATCACTGTGAAGCATCTCACCGAGTATTGTTCACGATATTCTCCATTGTTTGAGATGTCTACACACGGAACAAAACAGCTAAGAGATCAATGTACCGTATTTCCATTTAAATGGTACAATTGACAACACAACAGCACAGTTATCTAACAAAAGCTTGGTTATGAACTTACAATACAAATTCGTATTGAATCACTTCTATGCAAATCATTGTATAACAGAAAGTACTGTTGAGCATATTAAACTGTATTGAAACTGAAATGACAAATTCATTTGCAGATAAAAGCAATTAACAGGAGCCTTTAATCTGAAAGACGAGCTTTCAAGTTATAATGATAACACTCAAGTGTAATATACTTTTAAATTGAATATGAATTTGTGAATTTTTATTATCTGAAAACTATATATATTTCAAAGTAGTTGAAAACTTACTTTGTATTGAAAAAAACTTTTAAAAAGATCAGCTTTTCTTCAAATGTATATGTTCATATCATTTCAATTTTTTTTACACAATAAACATATTCAGATCTTTTCAAGTGTCCCAGCTCAATGAGTAGTTGAAAACACAATGCAAAGACATGAATCAGCAGATCTTGAATGAGGATGGCAAACAATAATAAAGTAATAAAAACTTGTCGTTAATTTTTTTAACGGTTATTAAAAACAAAATCTCACTTCACATTTTAAGAACAGTTTACTTAAGTGACTTATACAGTGTTATATATATGTTAAAATGTAGTACTGAAAAAAAAACTAAATTCCATGTACTAATGGTTTCTTAAATACATTTTTTAAGATATATGAAAAGTCCCTTAACCATGTTAACTGCTATCAAAGGAATTCTATTCAATTAGAACCTTTTTGCTATAGATCTGAAATAAAATACACATTTTCTATCGGTTTGTATTCAAATTTTAGCCTAAATAAATGAAATTTTTTTAAATTTTAAGCATGCAAAGGATATATATATGTTTTTGAACAATGAAACCATTGAACATGTTGAAGTACAAATCCACTTTTCTTCACTCAATGTTCTCTGAAAACTCAAAATCAAGCCGAGTTTGTTGAAGAGAATAATTTTTCATTTGGCTTAATTTGTTTCATTATAATTATCCCTTTGAAGAAAAAAATCCAACTGACCTGAATATTCTCTCCTATACTACAGAACGCCATCTTGGATTAAATATGGGATAAATACTTAACAAGATATATGATAGCCTTCTAATTGTTAACTAATTGATTTAATCATTAATTTAGACCCTCAATGTAAAAAGGTTATTTAGAATTAAATATGTACACAATAGCCACATATATTGTATACAATTAAGGTTTTACCTTAACACATTTTTAACAACAAACTGAACATGCTGAAGGTACATTAATTAATAATTCACAGAAATTAAACTCGAATGTTTAAAGATGCTTTAACTAATTAAGACTTTCTGTAAAACAATTTTGAATTAAGAATTTTTTTTATCAACTCCAAAATTGTAATGGATACTAGTTTAGGATTTAACATGTACAATATGTATAAGTAAACTAGAAGATGCCAGCAAAATCAAGGTACAATTTGGCAAGTGCTGAAATAAAGAATTATTAAAGGAGTAGGTTCAATAAGACTCCTTTTTGGCCCCAAAATTAAGCAGTTTTGCAAAATTGTGAAAATGTAATCTTTTAGCTATTTTTTGGAAAGTAGAATGCTTCTGCTACATAAATATGTGCTGTTTTTGACAATACATTGTACATATATCGTGTACTAGCATCATAAAGTCATGCTAAATTACTGAAATCTTCACAATTCTAGCATTTTAGTTTAATTTTAGACGGTTTTCGTGTAAAACAAAAGTGGCCGCATTCGTGTTCATCCTTAATATTGAAATGTAAGTTGTATTTGATGATAATATATAACATATATAAAGGTTGAGGATGAACACGGATGCGGCCACTTTTATTTTTGACGAAAACCATCTGAAAAGTGACGTTTTTTGGCATATTTGTTAGATTTTTCATATTTAAGCTTCAGTCGGAGCGTTTTTAATGACCGAATCAGTTAAAATCTTTTACATAAACTAATCGAATCAATTAAAATAGACACTTAAGTGTTTAAAAAGTGTCCTAAATATCTCGTTAGATGAAACTGAAATTTGGGGCCAAAATCGGCCCTTACCGGACCTACTCCTTTATGGGAAGTACATTGTACTTCTACTCAGCATGCATGCACGAAAGCGTATAAGACGCAGATTGGTACTCATGGTCTCCAAATTTGGATATTTTCTATAAAATTGGTGTTTTCTATGGAAAAAAGATTGTTTATAAGACAAATTAAGGGAGTAGAAAACACTGCATTTATATGACAAAAATTTCCCTCTTTGTATGGTTTCAGAGGAGTTGCGGCTCAATGTAATTGGTCTCTCCCATTAGTAGTATAAATTATATCCATATATTTTCAGTGTGAAGAAATTTCAATTCAACTATAAACATTGATTTCTTAGACAGTACAAAACTCAGTTAAGGTAATTGCAAGAAGCTGCACACCTAACCATGATTACTGTATAATGTATAAATATCATTCAAATTGGACAAGTTAAATGTATAAATTGAGGAGTAAAATAGATTTATTTTCATATGAATAGGATATATATATAAAGCAGATTTTTTTTAGGTGTGAAACACTATGACCTCTGACTGTCACAATAAGTTACTTGTAATTCGTAATTTCAAACTTGAATTGAAAATTTTATGGTAAATTCAACCATGTCTGAACTAACCAAGCCTTATTGACTATATATACTTAAAAAAAAAACTGTTTATCTCTTTTCCAAATTTACTTTTGTCCTAAACTAACTTTTATTAACATACCCTGTTGAGATAGTGTCAAGTGTTTGTCAAGCATAAATTTAATCAAAATTTAATAAAAACATTATACAAAAAGACGAGATAACTCAATAAAGCCATCAATAAAATGTAAACAAATATAAATAAAAGTAAGGCAAATCTAAATAAACTTTAAAAGAATTATGGATAATCATAAACATCACTTTACAAAACATGTTTAAATATGTTTCCTCTGTATGTATGTGTGAAAGTTTAGAAATGGCCAGTTTGATGAACAAGAAAATGCAATGCTTACAGACAACACAAGTCATGCAAGTTAACAGTCAGAACTCAGACATAAATACTTCGTTTTTTATTTTCGACTTACAGAAGTAAAAAAATGCATTTATCATAAAATGTGTTTTCATTTTCAGACTTATTAAAGTCAGAAAATGACAGTCTTGTTTAATATAAAAAAAAAAAAAGATGTGGTATGATTGCCAATGAGACCACTCTCCACAAGAGACCAAAATGACACCGAAACTAACAACTATAGGTCACACTACGGCCTTCAACAATGAGCAAAGCCCATACCACATCGTCAGCTATAAAAGGCCATAACTTATTGAATTAAGGCTGTATTCTCCTGACGTTTCAGTCTCGTTGAAATCTTGTTCTGGAATTATTTCTAAAATATGTGATACAAGTGGAAAATATCAATGAATTTAGAAAATGTTATAATCAAACTTAACTCTGTGAAAAAATTGGACATTTCCAAAGAGTAGTTTTTGTGTAATCAATTTATCAAATTTTGTTACCAATCAAGTCAGTCTTTTTAGCAAAAATTTTGAGAAAATGGGTGAGGGATACAAAAAAATATTTTACCAGAAACATGTACATCCCACATCCCTTTTTTCTTTTCAAATTTCTTAGATATGTATTTTTTCAATCATTTATAACAAAAAAGTTGAAAAAATATGCAATTGGTACTGTTAAAACGGTTATACAGTGAAACCTGGGTAAACCGAACCCTGATAAAACCGAATTTCAGTTTAAACCGAACAATTTTCAAAGTCCCACAAAATTTCCCTATCAATTAACGTTAACCTAACCTGAAACAACTGAACCCTGGGCCATACTTAAAAATATTTTGGTTTGCCCAAACCCTACCCAAAGGTTGAGACAGTGGGTAGGTAGGTAGGCATTTTCTTTTTTTTTTTTTTCAAAAAAAGAAATTGAAGTATCAGATGTCTATTAGTCTTCATGCCTATTTGATTAAAAAAAACTTCTTCAAATCAGGACAATAAAAGAATTTGGGTAGGCAAGCTTTTTTCTGGGTAGGTAGCGTTTGGGCAAACAAACCAATTATTTATTATGGCCCTGTCAACACCGAATTATTTATATTTAAAAATTACCTGTCAAAATTGATCAATACCAATCAAAACACTAAAATATTATTATTTGCATGATTTAATTAAACAAACACAGGATGGCAGAGTATCCCCGAGGGTATTTGAGGTTTAATGAACTTGTGAGTTGTTATTACAAACTAATTAGCATGTTTGTGTCCATGTATAAAGTGATTTTTTTTGTAAAGAAACGCTAAACTGGTCAGGTACCCCAATCGCAGATAATGACAAGAAAGGAACTTTCCCTCAGATTAATTAAATGCATGTTACTCAAATAATTACGGCCACAAAATGGTAACTGCCATTCTGTAGCTAAACTGTTTAATTAAATAAAAGTTTTAAAGCCTTGGATTAAGAAGTCGTGCAACACAACAAGGTCAATGGATTTCGATATCCAGATTCTTTAGAGGCCCTATATATTTGATTTGAATGCTCCCGAAGACCTCTGTTAGCTATTTAGCAAGGATAAAGTCCAAGAATAAACTGGACCCCTGCTATTGTTTCACTCTTTTCATGTGCCGAAGTATCAATCAGCGGGTGACCAGTTTAGTCCAACTCATGTGTACAATGACTTCCGATTCAACTACGGAATCGTCATTTGACAGTGACTGAGAATCTGAATTGGTTAGTGAATGAACGGATGAGAAAATTATAAAAAGCAAAATAGCTCCACGTCGGACATCTTATAACGACAGACGGAGTGGCATTTGATTTATAAACAAAAATGTAGCAAAACGTCTATCTTCATCTTCTAATATTTTTACATTTACATATAAATCAACACAAAAATAAACTGATAAAAAATAATAACGTATTGTTATGCGTTTACTTTACTACATTGGTTAGAGGTATAGGGGGAGGGTTGAGATCTCACAAACATGTTTAACCCCGCCGAATTTTTGCACCTGTCCCAAGTCAGGAGCCTCTGGCCTTTGTTAGTCTTGTATTATTTTAATTTTAGTTTCTTGTGTACAATTTGGAAATTAGTATGGCATTCATTATCACTGGACTAGTATATATTTGTTTAGGGGCCAGCTGAAGGACGCCTCCGGGTGCGGGAATTTCTCGCTACATTGAAGACCTGTTGGTGACCCTCTGCTGTTGTTTTTTATTTGGTCGGGTTGTTGTCTCTTTGACACATTCCCCATTTCCATTCTCAATTTTATGTCGTCTGTTGTGTCACCTATTATCCCTTGTCAGTAAATGCCAAAATTATTTTGGTGTCGACTTCTGTTTACCTCTACAATCCGAACACCTGTGAAAACCGAACAAAACGCAAAGTCCTGTGGGTGTTCGGTTTAGACAGGTTTCACTGTATTACATTTATGCGGTGATTCCTAGCTTTGAAACAGACATGACAGAGGAACCCGAAATATTAGGGAAGTTGGGTTAGCAGAAACACATGTATTTTTTTTTGGCCTACGACAATGTTAGACATATTCTTTTTGAAATATCAACCAACGTGCTACATGTAATTTGTGCCTTTTTCATGATTGGCTCCCTGCCCTTTTGAAGGTTAAGATGATAAATTGATTTTAAATCAAATACTTTATTTCAAAATAATATTAATAATTTCTATATGACAAATATTTGACTAAGGACCAGATTGATATGAAAGTTAATTCCTCCTTGGCCTCTGGAATTGGTGGAAATAACTTTAACAATGAACTTTAAAATATTTTAAAATTAAAATCTTGCTAAAAAACAGTAGCCTTACCGGACGCAATTACGACTGGACACAATTACGAACGATTTTTAATGTTTGCCCCCTTAGGCCTAAAAAAAAAAGATATGTGTTTCCGGTAACATCATTTTGAAAAATAGGGTCGGTAGGTCGGAATTCTTTTTTTTTTTTTTTTTTTTTTTTTGACATCGTAAATGAAATCCGGAAAATTATCATGGTTTTTCCAAGTCCGGATCCGTAATTAGTTTCAAAAACCGGAAGTGTGCCATTTGCAATGTTTTTGAAGCACCTGCTGTGCAAATTTCTTGGATTTTAACCTATTTGGAATACCTTTTGACATTAATAAAATGTTTTACTGGCTTTCTATGCAAGTAGAAGCAAGAGAGAAAAAATATTATGTCATCTATCAGAAGCCTGTGTCAAAAACGGGGTCGGTTGATACAATTTTTTTTTTTTTTTTTTTGAAGATCCAATAAAAAAGTTAGGGTCGGGGCTAAAAAACAGGGTCGGTCGGGTTACCGGAAACATCGATCTTTTTTTTCTCGGCCTTATATTATATTTATGCATGATAATTAATAAATGTTTCTATTAATTAAAAACCCACTACATTACTTGTGTTTTCACGAAAAAAAAGTTCATGCGCACTTGGTTAATGTTGCAGACGACGAAAAATTAAGTTTCGTAAATGTCAAAATAATGACTCCTTCTCTTGGAAATTACATGAATAAAGCACACAAGCTAGTGCAAATTGCCTTCTTTTGTCATTATATAGATAGAAAAATATTTCCTGAATCTGTTCATATGTGTAATACCCTTTATCTTGCCCAAATAATCCAAAAATGAACGTTTTCTCAGACTCGGGTGACCCTGAGCATTGTCAGAAGAAAATGGTATTTTTATTGAAAAGTCCCGAGAACTCCGAAAGTAAAGGTTAAATATAAATTAAAATTATAGATTCACTAACTAAAAAGAGAATTCAGTGCTTCTTAGACGAAAGAACTTGCATAAAAACCAAAAATCCGAATTATTTCCTTTTCAAAGAAAAATTTTTGTCACTAATTTCGTCTTCAACTACTGCTGAAGAATTTTGAAGTAAAATACCATATTACACTTCTTATTTTCTTAGGAAATGTGTTTAAGATAAGATTAATGTATGTTTCATAAATTTAGATCGTTGTAATTGATTTTTTCTGCCAGATATATAAATATAGTGTCGTTCGTAATTGCGTCCATATTCGGCTTGCTAGACCCATAAAACCATGTCATGAAAATCTTACCAAAGTATCCCAACGTAAATAGAAAATTATGTGTGTTATGATTCAAAATGAAAAGCATTCATACATCTTTAATTCTATGGTACAAACAATTAAAGAAAAGTATTCTACAAAGAAAAAAAATAATTAAAGTTCAAAAATCGTTCGTAATTGTGTCCAGTGAGGCTAGGAGCTTCCAAGGCACCCATTGTCTCTTCCTGTGGGATGTCCGGTGTTAAGGAATTCCTGTTCCTTTTATTGCACTGCATGTAGCACATTGCGATTGGTTTAGCCCTGTGTGGTGACCCCCTAAGGATCTGTAGAGTGTGAAAAAAATCCATAGGGGATTCCGCCTCTGGCCTCACCCCCTCTGGATTTTACTAATCCTCTATGGATCCATAGGGGTCAGTAGCGAACCATATATCTTATAATATGGTCCCTTATAGTCTGTGATAAGTATGACGTCTTGGCACACAATATGTGAGTGCGGTACTTGGTATACCTTAGAATGTATATTTGAGTCGTCCTTCTTTCGCTATTGCTACCATATTGTTCTCTTTTGACTTTTATAGAACATCACTGGTGTACTGTGTTAGGCTCTTTGCTTGGTCGTTAATATTCTGACATTGCAAATGACTCCTTAATCATGAAAATTTCAAGAAATTTGACAATAAGCATGTGAAAAAATATGGGAATGGCATGAATGGAAATCAAGAACAGACCTGATATTTTCCGGATAATAATGAATGCAAGAATATTTAGAGAATGTCGGATAAATACTTGTAACTTACTGATCGGTAATTGTCTTCCATTATGAAAATTATAAATTAATCGTAAAAACAGAACGTGTTGATTCTGTAATCCTTCGACATGTGCATCGTTTCAACTGTAAACAAACTTGACAGCAACTTTGACATCCCGCCGGACATTTGAAGTTTACTGTATTCTTATTGGTCAAAAATAAAAGCTTTAATTTAAAACGGATATCAAAAATTAATCGTAATCATTATTTATCTATTATAAAATTAAATAACTAGAAATGAAATAAAGATTTCGGTTTTGAGTCAAATTATTCGTTTTTGAAATAAAAATAAAACTGCGATCCTACTATTTCTGTATTTATTTGCACTTCCGCCAACTTGAAGGAGCACTGATGACTAAATTTTACCCTTAAATTGATATATATTTGAAATGGCTGCATTATTTGCTTGTACAAAGTGTCATAGGAGACACCCTTTTGATGAATTATCTTCAGCTGAACAATTGTGCAAAGTATGAAACCCAGCGAGTCACGATCTTACTAACCCATCACGGCATCAGTAAATTATTTGCCTGTCAGATAATTTACAGTCTGATCAAGATGTTTCTCTTATAACTTTCTACTTCTATTTTTAATGCAATTAGTAACTTAAATTGTTTTCAACTGCTAAAAGATCATTTTGATAAAATATTGCTGTTATGGGTAAACACCTTATCGCTATTCTCCGCTTGACACGATAATCTGTACCGCTTGAATTATTGGCATCATAGAGAACAATAAGGAAGTAGATTTCTGCGGTAATGCTGGAAAATAAAAAAGTGTGATCAGAAAAAGTTAACAATTTTGAGTTCATTAGTAGAATAATTTTTTCGCAGGATTTTTTTTTTTTTCTTCCGTAATAGGGAACTTCGTCCCCTTATAAACATGATAAATAAATGATATACATATATAATATGAGGCAGGCATTACCTGTAAATGGGGACAAAGTCTGTATGAATTATTTTTTTGTAACTTAAATATTTGTTAAAAAAAAGAAACGGAAATACCGTAACCAGGTAACGTTTCCAATTTTGGTTCTGTTGTTAGGGATTTTAGTTGTGACGTTATTTAAGTTATGACGTCATATGCAATGTAAACAAAGAAACGCTATCATCAGGTAACGTTTTTTCATATCAAATGAAATTGGTATTGTGTTCCTTCCTATTTTATACTAGACTGACTCAAAGTTTCATACAAACGAGATCGGAAAAAGGAAGTACATTGTAGATTTCTGCGCAGATGCGGGAATTCAAAACATGACATCCAAAAAATTGAACAATTTTGAGTTCATTAGTACAATGAAAATTTCGGGAAAATTTTCCTGATTTCTTTTTTTTTATTGAAATTTCTACTCTTATTGGGGACTTTGTCCCCATATAAATTATTCTAGAAATGTATAAATTATCTTTCTTTTTTTGATAATTTTAAAATATTTTGGGATCAGATTTTTATCATTCATTATATCATGTATATCTTTACTAATCATCAAGCAGTTAGAGTACATGTACATAGTTTAATTGTTTGAAGTTTTCTAAACATTCTGTGATGAATGTTTGAATAAGTTTTTTTTTCAATCAATCATTAACTTGTATCAATTGAACAATTAACTATGATTTTTGTTTTATTACAGTTATTCACTTTTTTCCCTTCTGAAACTTAAATAAAAAACTATTAAACAATACTCAAAGCTGTTGTATTATCATGAGAAAATTTGAAGCAATAAAAAGAGAAAACTATCACCATGATCACTATTGCGAAAAGTTAAAACAGCATTAAACCAACAAGCTTGTAAAATGCTCAACTGGTGATAATTAAAACATGTAAAACATGCATAACAAATATTTAATACCTCGAATAAACATTATTAAGTTGAACAAGAAAAAAATCATACAGAAACCCCTAAAAAATGATGCTGGACAACCCCTTCATTTAAATATTGTAATCTTCCAAGTTTTTTTCTAAATTACTTGAAAAAAGACATTTATATTTAACATGGATGCTGAATTGACTACATCAGGTGCTGAATTTCCAATTTGATTTGGTGCCGATTTAACATCTTGGTGCAAATTTGACCAGATTTGGATTTAACCAGGTGCCGATTTGAGTAGATTTCTTTTAGCACCCTACAGGCCTTGGTCTGTTCACATCGTTTTTAAATTCAGATTCAATGATAAGAACATTATATGTTTTCAATATAAAAAAAGATGTGGTATGATTGCAAATGAGACAATTGCAACTCTCCACAAGAGACCAAATGACACAGAAATTAACAACTTAATATTATCATTTCAGTCAATAGAAAAATGAAATTACCCAAAGACAATAGGAATCAGAACCAACAAATCTTTATTTTTTAATCCTTTATAGCATGTATGAGTATATTGTACATGTTTAAATAAAAAGTTTTGATTAATACAACTCTTTGATTGTACCATGTGTATTATCTATATCATTAAAAGTGATATTGGCTATTTATTTTTCAGGAATGCAGAAATTACTACCCCATAGTAAAATGTACTTATTGTAGAATTGAATTCCAACAGGAAGAGTAAGTTTGTATATGTAATTTTAGTCTCTAAACATAATCTCTAAACATAACCTAAACATAACCTCTAAACTTAACCTCTAAACATAATCTCTAAACATAATCTCTAAACATAGTCTCTAAACATAACCTCTAAACATAACACATCATCCCTAAACTAACCTCTAAACATAATCATGATAATCTCTAAACATAATATTTAAACATAACATCTAAACATAATCTCTAAACATGACATAAAAGCACAAGTTATCTTATCGGAAAATGGCTTAAAATAAAAATTGAATAGATTGGTTTCTCTAATTCTTCATCAATTTATCCCTTTCTGCACCCATTGTATAAAAAAATTTAATCAATTGTGGTTTGTTTGATCTCAGTTCTTCTTCGGTTAAAATCTGATTATAACGTCCAATATTCTTGTTTTCTTCTGAATTTCCTATTATGACGGCATGAAAAAAGGGACCATGTCTGATGACGTCACATAATTAGAACACATCTTTTTGCAGATCAGTTGCAAAGAAGCAATAAGTTTGCCTGCGTATTGTTTGAAAATCATTAGAGAAACCGATTCCACCACCAAATCTCATGTAATCCGATATTTATCAACTCTTGACAGTTAAATTTTAAATATTTAAAACGCTCGTTGAGCCTCGCGTTTTAAAGTTGAAAATTTAACTGTCTCAAGTGGATAAATATCGTATCACACTCGATGCAGTGGTATAATCTATATATAATCACTATTGAAACAGTCACCAAAGGATTCACACCAACCAAACATTTAAAATGTTATCGTGTTAATTGTGTTAATCATGTTAATAAAAAATCATGTCGCGTTTGATACTATTACAACTGATTTTCAGTTTTAAATTATAGAGTTATGTACATGTATAAACTGAATATTAAATCAGAAATTTCAAACAGTTATATGCAAATAACAAAGTTGAAACAGCTCAATTGTTAATAAGAAACAGATATTTTGACTTTTTTTTGTGCTCAAGTCTTTAAAGGAGACACATCTTTTAGCTCTAATATTGAATGTTAAATCCAAGTTTGAAAGATTTTACAGTACTTTTTCTTTGTAAATTCTGAGAGTTACTAATACATGTACATAAAGATTCTTTGTTGACATTCTGTATGTAAATGAGATTTTTAGTGGTGGGACTGGTAGCAAGAATATATTTTGGCTAATATTCAAAATGGTTTAAACATACATACTAGATAAACTTCAACTAAACCAAAAGTATATATATTGATCCTGAATGGGTCTTGAAAACAGAAAGTAAAACAGAGCGTGGACTTATAATATGGAATCTAATAAGATTTTAACAATGAATAATCATATATAAATGATATATCAAATTCTTCCTTCTTTTTTTTTTACAGCAAAACCAGTACAAATTCTATCTGCAAGAAGTGTGCTCAGAATGTCAAACTGTATGGAAAGGTAGGGAAACATGTCAATGTGACAGCAACCAAACAACACCAAAAATAAAAAGACATCTTAAGGTGGTACCTAACACTACAGGGAGATAACTCTGTAAAATCAGCAGCACGTTTTAATGACGATGTGTTCATGAGGGAATATTAAGCTTCTCAATGATCAAAATAAGTGTTTGTCAAACTGCTATGTAACCAGTGTAATTTTTCTGATTAAACGGTTGGATCAAATTGTTTGAAATTTTTATATTTGTGTCAAAGGGTCAAAGTAAATACTTTGTCAAAATTTTAAGGAAATTAAACGAGCCAAATTAATTTTAGTTAAAGTGTTAGGTACCACCTTAATGATCTATTGATCAAAATATAGTCTTCAGGTGTCAAACTGTCAATCCAATATGTCAAGCTCTAAAAAGTCTGAAAGCCTTTTGTAAAAAAAAAGTGCATTTAATTGAACATTTTATCAAATTTATCAAAGAAATAGATCTCAGACAATCAACTTACGAAATGATGGTGTATACATGTGTATACTATAACAATTCATTTCAAGATAAATTACATGAAGTGTGCAGGTATCTGTTCTAAAAAAACATGAAGTCAATATTGAATTGATATTTAAAATTTAAATTATCTTCTTTGGTCCATAATTGAAGTTGATGCAACAACAACAACATACTTATGCAAGGTTTGATTTTTAGCTCACCTGGCCCGAAGGCCCAAGTGAGCTTATGGACGCACTTGTCGTCTGTCGTCGTAAACTATTTCAAGAATCTTCTCCTCTGAAACTACTAGGCCAAATACTTCCAAACTTTAACTGAATGTTCCTTAGGGTATCTAGTTTATAAATTGTATCCGAAGTTTTGATCTTTCAACAAACATGGTCGCCATTGCTAAAAATAGAACATAGGGGTCAAATGCAGTTTTTGGCTTATATCTCAAAAACGAAAGCATTTAGAGCAAATCTGACGGGAGTAAAAATGTTCATTAGGTCAAGATCTATCAGCCCTGAAATTTTCAGATGAATCAAACAACCCATTGTTGGGTTGCTGCCACTTAATTGGTAATTTTAAGGAAATTTTGCAGTTTTTTAGTCATTATCTTGATTATTATTATAGATAAAGATATACTGTAAACAGCAAAAATGATCAGCAAAGTAAGATCTACAAATAAGTTAATATGACCAAAATTGTCAATTGACCCCTTAAGGGGTTATTGTCCTTTTAACCCTTTCGCTGATGAGTCCCGGTTTACCGGGATTCACGCTTCAGACAGCTGACGATGAGTCCCGTTTTACCGGGATCGGAATACCTCTTTTATGTTTCCCGCTTAAAACAGTGCAAACATGAGTTATCTTTCTTTGATGGATACCCGGATGAAAGTGTAAACATTGCGCTTCCGTTTGTTGAAAACCGTGTCAAAATCAGAGGAAATTTACGGAATTTACGAGAATTTGAAATGAGGGAACATTTTTTTTGAAAGAATATGGAAGAATTGAAGCCAAACTAGTACACTTTTTTGACATAAAATGTGGTTTTAAGTACAAAACACTTGGAATGGACATCGTTCAGTGTGAGGAATTTGTACAGCCTCATAAAAATTTTCAAAATTTTGCCGTATTGGGTTAAAAAATTACGATTTGGGGTCAAAGAGCAGAATTTTGAGAATTTCACCTAGAAAATGCTGAAAATTTGAATATTTTAAGAAGAAAAAATTATTAAAACATGAATAAAACTGTGAACATGGTGTTAGTGAATGAAATAAATACACAAATAACTACAAACAAGTTTTTATTGACATTTATTATGAAGATCTCCCACTTGAGTAATAGTAGCCAGGGAAGCCATCGTCTCAGAGTAGCTTCTGTCTGGGCAGCAATCGGTGAAAGGGTTAATGACATTTTTCACAATTTGTTCATCATATTTGCTAACTTTAAAAAATCTTCTCCTCTAAAACTACTCAACCAAATTCAACCAAACTTCAACTGAATGATCAGTAGGGTGTATAAAATAAAGTTTGTGTTTTATTTTCTATTTCGTCAAAAAACATGGGTGTCATGGCTAAAAATAGAACATGCAGTTTTTCAAGAATCTTCTCCTCTGAAACTACTAGGCCAAATACTTCCAAACTTTAACTGAATGTTCCTTAGGGTATCTAGTTTATAAATTGTATCGGAAGTTTTGATCTATCAACAAACATGGTCGCCATTGCTAATTTATATAGATTTAGTTATTTTTTTGGTTTCTACACACTGACTTAAAATATGCAAAGAGAGATAGCTCTAGTTATTAATTTTAAATGTTCTTTCATTTCCTTTTACTTCAAGAAAAATAGCCAATGTTGCTAGGGGTAGAATGCATTATTTTTGCCTGTGAAGAAAATATGACAGACACAAAGAATGTTTGAATGGCACATTTTAGCACACACTGAAAAGCAAAAATAATCATTGATGAATGATTTAAACAAAAAAATTGAAGGTGAGCGATTCAGGCTCTTGAGAGCCTCTTGTTTTAGTTCCCACTGTTAAATGAATGTTCTCTTACCCATCAGTACTAGCAAGTACTTTGATTTTGAATAAATTTTTCTTTCAGCCATCAGCCTGTGAATATTGCAATATCCTTGCTGCATTTATTGGGAACAAATGTCAGAGATGTACTAACTCGGAGAGGAAATGGGGTGCTCCAAAAACTTGTGAACAATGTAAACAGAAATGTGCATTTGAAAGAACAGACAACTCAACTAAAGTAAGTTTTACTTTATGTAGGTTAATGAGGTGCTCCTAATATTTGTGAACGTGTGAGGGTTAATGGGGTGCTCCAAAAATATTAGAACAAGGTTAAACAGAAATGTATTTGTTTGAGGGTCTATGAGGTGTTTCTTAAACTTGTAAACATGGAAACAAAATTCTGCATTTGAAACAACAGATAACACAATCAATGTGTGTATTTACTCTATAATTTGAGAATGGGATGCTTCTGAAATGTGCAAGATTATAAATGATTTTTGAAAAACAAAAAAAATACAAACATTTGAAAAACAGATATCTTATCAATTGATGATGTAACTTTGAATGAGATAGGGTGCTTTTGAAATATAAAAAGAAACCAAAATACACTTGATACATTATTGCGGTAAGTGAACTTGACAAAGTGATAATGGAAAAGAAAAAGAAAGGATATATGCCTTGATTATAAATATCCCCACACACATTTGTTATAACAAAAAGCTAAGGTGCAGTTTTTATTTGCTACTCCTCTTCCTAAATGGACAATGTACTTACTTTTACAGTAAGTGAGATGATATTGAAACATTTGAAAGAACAGATGGATAAAAATGGAAATGATTGCCAATTCACTAACATTTCATTTGGTATTTACAATGTGTTCAATTTTTTAGTTCTCTAATTATAGTGTGTGATAACATTGTGTGAGGGAATTCGACGTTTGATGTACCACTGTTCACTCCAGTGCAATTTATGACAATACCACTGTATTAATCAGAGTGATTTTTTTGCAGTGTTTTAAGAAATGATTTTGCTTTGTTGTCGCGTATTATTTGTGAAACATTCAATGTTTTAAAAAGGCGAATTTTCTGTATAAAGTCAATGATTATGTTGACTTTTGAAGGCTAAACTTTCTACAGCCTTAAATACGCTAATGAAAGATCCAAAAACTATACCAATACATAACGACATGTTTATGAAATTATAACAAATCTATTGGTTAACAAATTTTTACTCGTTATTGCAAAATAATGAACTTGATATATCTGACATTTTCTCCCTACCCAGTTTACCCCTATACATTTTTATGATGTGGACTGGTCATTGTTATTGAATCGTAGGCAATTTGATTGGATTAAGTTGTTATTAGTTTACCTTCAAACTTGTTTATGCTTTTCATACATGACTATTGATTAATTAGAACGTGCATGAATGTGTACAGTAACTAAAATGACCTTCAAACTGGACACTGGACGAGTCAATATTATGTTTTATCAATGAAAGTTAAGGTATGAAAGGTAAGAATTGCCACTTATTCGATTTTCACAAAATTTTCGGAATATACAGTTGAAAGGTTATTTTTTAAAAGCCTATTGTGAAGAGTAAAGAGAAAGTTTACAAATAATACGTTTTGTTCCATTAAACAAGTCATTTTCGTAAGAGAAATACCGAAATATATTTTACGCACGACTACGGCAGGTAAAATTATTATTTATCATAATAAAAAAAAACATTTTTCAGTCTCATTGGAATATGTTGATTACAATTAATCCCAAACTTAAGAAGTAAGTAACTAAAGTCAAAATATGTCCGATCTGCCTATTTCTGCACATCAAAAGTCAATACGATCGTTTTAAAGTCAATTTTGTCTACCTCACAAAATCTTGTTAGGCACTATAGACAAAATTTGCTCATATGAGATCCAATTGAATTAGTATTTTTCATGATTTTGAAATTTAAATGTTATTTAAATAACTTTATTTTGAAAATTCACATGAAATTCATGTGCAAGGAATTTCCCTGTGAACTAATGACTTTGAGGAAAAAGGGGATAAAAAAGAAGATGTCTGAATTTCATGACTTGAAATTTCAAATATGGATATTTAATTCTTTAATTTTAGAAGTAGATTTCCTGATGTGATCATAGAACTGGCTTAAGTTTTTCATATATGGAACCAGGTCACAGGACCAACTGGTAAACAATAAATTTGCTAAAATAATTTTCTTTTTACTTAATTGCAATACTTCTGGAGAAAGATAGTAACATTTTCTCATGTTTATTTTCTCAGGTTGATGGAAAGTTAATGTGCTGGTTGTGTACAGTAGCTTATAAAAGAGTGCTGGCTAAAGCTAAGATACGACAAGAAGTATCAAGAAAGAACTTTGGGTCTCAAAAAAAGTCATCAGAAAAATCTGAAAAATCAGAAAAATCAGAACAAATTGACAAATTTGATAGTATAATGAACAAAACTACAGATGAAAACAAGCCAGGGCCTAAAACTGAAAATACAAGTAGTGCTGTACCTGAGAGTCAAGAGAGTACTGGTAGTCAGGATGAAAAATCTAGTGAAAGGAAGCCTCATAAACATCATAAACACAAACATCATCACCATCACCACCATCACAAACATAAACATCACCACAGTCAAAAGTAAGTATTGGTGAGGAACACATCATCAGTCAAAGGTTAGTGTTGGTGAGGAACATATCATCAGTCAAAGGTAAGTGTTGAGGAGGAACACATCACAACAGTCAAAAGTAAGTATTGGTGAGGAACATATCATCAGTCAAAGGTAAGTGTTGGTGAGGAACACATCATCAGTCAAAAGTAAGTATTGGTGAGAAACATATCACCAGTCAAAAGTAAGTATGATGAGAAGCATATCATCACAGTCAAAAGTAAGTTTGGTGAGGAACCACATCACCACAGTCAAAAGTATGTTTGGTGAGGAACACATCACAACAGTCAAAAGTAAGTATTGGTGAGGAACATATCATCAGTCAAAGGTAAGTGTTGGTGAGGAACACATCACAACAGTCAAAAGTAAGTATTGGTGAGGAACATATCATCAGTCAAAGGTAAGTGTTGGTGAGGAACACATCACCAGTCAAAAGTAAGTATTGGTGAGGAACACATCACAAGTCAAAGATAAGTGTTGGCGAGGAACACATCACAAGTCAAAGGTAAGTGTTGGTGAGGAACACATCACCACAGTCAAAAGTAAGTATTGGTGAGGAACATATCATCATTCAAAGGTATGTGTTGGTGAGGAACACATCACCAGTCAAAGATAAGTGTTGGTGAGGAACACATCACAAGTCAAAGGTAAATATTGGTGAGGAACATATCATCAGTCAAAGGTAAGTGTTGGTGAGGAACACATCACCAGTCAAAAGTAAGATTTGGTGAGGAACATATCATCAGTCAAAGGTAAGTGTTGGTGAGGAACACATGTTACACATCACCAGTCAAAAGTAAGTATTGGTGAGGAACACATCACCAGTCAAAAGTAAGTATTGGTGAGGAACACATTATCAGTCAAAAGATAGTTTTGGTGATGAACACATTACCACAGTCAAAAGTAAGTATTAGTGACGAACACATCATAAGTCAAAAGTAAGTTTTGGTGATGAACACATCCCAGTCAAAAGAAAGTTGGACAAGGAACACATCACCACAGTCAAAAGTAAGTTTGGTGAGGAACATATCACCACAGTCGAAAGTAAGTTTGGCGAGGAACCACATCACTACAGTCGAAAGTAAGTTTGGTGAGGAACATATCACCACAGTCAAAAATAAGTTTGGTGAGGAACATATCATCACAGTCAAAAGTAAGTTTGGTGAGGAAGACATCACACCAGTCAACAGTAAGTTTGGTGAGGAACACATCACCGCAGTCAAAAGGAGGTATTGGTGAGGAACATATCACCAGTCAAAAATAAGTTTGGTGAGGAACATATCACCACAGTCAAAAGTAAGTTTGGTGAAGAACATATCATCACAGTCAAAAGTAAGTTTGATGAGGAACACATCACTGCAGTCAAAAGTAAGTATTGGTGAGGAACATATCACACCAATCAAAAATAAGTTTGGTGAGGAAATATATCACCACAGTCAAAAGTAAGTTTGGTGAGGAACATATCACCACAGTCAAACGTAAGTTTGGTGAGGAACACATCACCAGTCAAAAGTAAGTTTGGTGAGGAACATATCACCACAGTTAAAAGTAAATGTTGGTGAGAAACACATTGATCACTAAAAAAAGTAAAAAGTACTTTAAGGTTACATCAACTTGAAATGTAGTACAGACATTTGTTATGAAGTGAACTGTTTAATATATAAGTGGAATACGGGTTTTGACCAATATATTATGCTTCACTGAACATAGAACTGTTAAAATGAGAGCTGTGGTGTTGCGTCTTATGGACACAAATTATTGTTAATCATAATTTATAATGATAATCCATAAATACATTCATGAAAGATAAAAACGTGAAAGGTCAAGTTCATGTAAGAATCCATATCAACTATATACAAGTACAGTTTAAAAATATGAAATTAAACACATACAGTAATACTAACATACACTCTGAAGTTGATATCCTAACAAGGATATCCCATGAAAGCGTTTCTGCTTATTTCTAATATGGTCCTTTAAGTGTATATACATGTAGCTTAGAAATATTGGAATTTAGTCACAAATAAAGATACATGTATTATATTTAGTGCCTGTGTTTTAGTGACAAGTAAAGGTACATGTATTATATTTAGTGCCTGTGTTTTAGTGACAAGTAAAGATACATGTATTATATTTAGTGCCTGTGTTTTATAGATCAAGTGAACCAAATACTCCAACAGCAGCAGCAGCACAAACTCCACCTTCTAAGAAACCTCGGTTAGAGACAAACTCATCAACTAATGGTGTTACACCAACAAAAAGGTAAACTAGGGAGGTTTTATTAAGCAAATATTGGTATACACACACACATATATCTACTGTAAATTTAGAAATTATTGCGTGTATTTATTATTGCAATTTTATCATTTTATGTGATTTTATCATTTTAGACTAAAATGCGATTTTAATGTTTGCGTTATTGAGAAATATCCTGTTTAATTCATACAAAATTTTCCAAATGCGTGTTTTAATCATTGCGATTATGACCCTGTCAAATTTTCACAATAATAAAAACATTGCAATAATTTCTAAATTTACAGTAGTTGATTAGTTTGAGTATAAATTATAAATACTACCTCCATTAATCTATAAAGTATCATTAGTCTTTATCTGTAGTTGAGTTTAGAGTATTTTCTGCATGTTTTTCATTTAAAAGTTTATAACTGTTAAGTTAGTTCTTATTTCAACACCAGTTTTTAGTGGTCTGAAATCGGAACCTAGATTTAAGCAAAATGTTTAAAAGTTATTTTAAATCTATGATTTCACGATTTTTTAAAATGCTTATCTAAGATTATGGTTCTATATAAGATAAGCCCAGAATTCATTGAAATAACATTTTTACTCACTGTTTTCTATCCAGTTATCACCAATTTATTATAAAAAGTAAAGACAATTACAGCTTTTACATTAATGCTAGCAAGACAAATCTTTGATTGGCTTGCTTGCTTTGTTTGTATCAATGTTTGCTCAAGCATGGCAATTAAGATAGGCGGGGCTCCAGCTTGTATACATCATACTAAGATTTTATTGGACGTTATGTCTGAGGTTAAGGACACTTAATTTTAAAACATCACATGACAAATATTCTCACATGTTTTCTCACCTGTAAAAATACAATAATTTGTCAATGAAAGAAAAATATAAACTTTTTTCTTGTATGAGGCTGAGAAACTGACCTTCAACATTAATTGACCTAATATTGTTTTTATAACATATCAATCTATTAGTTCAGTCAGTTATTTCCATGTCTGCCCTTCGATTATGTAACTCAAGAAAATATTAAAAAAAAATGGGAAACAATTGTATCGGAAAGAGAAAATCGAGTGCACCTTTTTTGTCGAGCCTGCAACTTTTGTTGCAGAAAGCTCGACATAGGGATAGTGATCCGGCGGCGGCGGTGTTAGCTCACTTCTTAAAAGCTTTATATTTCAGAAGGTGGAAGACCTGGATGCTTCATACTTTGTATATAGATGCTTCATGTTACGAAGTTTCCGTCAGTCACATGTCCAATGTCCTTGACCTCATTTTCATGGTTCAGTGACCACTTGAAAAAAAAGTTCAAATTTTTTGTAATGTTGAATTCTCTCTTATTATAAGTAATAGGATAACTATATTTGGTATGTGCATACCTTGCAAGGTCCTCATGTCTGTCAGACAGTTTTCACTTGACCTCGACCTCATTTCATGGATCAGTGATCAAGGTTAAGTTTTGGTGGTCAAGTCCATATCTCAGATACTATAAGCAATAGGGCTAGTATATTTGGTGTATGGAAGGACTGTAAGGTGTACATGTCCAACTGGCAGGTGTCATCTGACCTTGACCTCATTTTCATGGTTCAGTGGTTATAGTTAAATTTTTGTGTTTTGTTCTATTTTTCTCATACTATATGCAATAGGTCTACTATATTTGTTGTATGGAATGATGGTAAGGTGTACATGTCTAGGGGGCAGATGTCATGTGACCTTGACCTCATTTTCATGGTTCAGTGGTCAAAGTTAAGTTTTTGAGTTTTGGTCTTTTTATCTAATACTGTATGCCATAGGTCAACTATATTTGGTGTATGGAAATATTTTATGATCTTTATGTCAGTCGAGCAGGTTTTATTTGACGGTGACCTCATTTTCACGGTTCATTGCACAGTGTTAAGTTTTTGTGTTTTGGTCTATTTTTCTTAAACTATAAGTACATGTAATGGGTCAACTATATATGTTGTATAGAAGCATTGTTGGCTGTACATGTCTGCCTGGCATTGTTCATCTGACCTTGACCTCATTTTCAAGGTTCATTGGTCTTTGTTTAGTTATCTTGGTTAATGTTAAGTTTATGAGACAGTTGTAATAAAACTAAGCTTTATACTTAGGACTATCAACATAATATCAATGATTAGTATAGAAGGCGAGACATTTCAGCGTGTGCACTCTTGTTATGTTAGGGTGTGTTCGAGATGAATATTTTGTCTTGAAAATGTACAAAACAAGAGTATTTGATACATCATCTCGCTTCAGACTCTATCATTTTATAAAGCAAAGCAAAAAACAGGTTGACTTTATAACATAAAAAAATCACAGTACTAAAAGATGAAATATAGGGGTCAAGTGAAATACCTATCCAATTGATCACAAAATCAGAGTAGGTGTGTTGGAATAGCTATTTTACTAAAAGTGCTTGACGACAGTCTTTAAGTTAGATCTTTGACAAAAAAATTGTCTTCCGTTTTTACGATTGTGAAAATGAACTGGCGTAATAGGAAGATAATTTCGACGAAGTAGTGTATATTTACAGGTAAGGAAACATGTGAGAATATGTGTCATGTGATGTTTTGAAATCTAGTGTCCTTAACCTCCAACATAACGTCCAATAAAATTTAAGTATGATGTATACAAGCTGAAGCCCCGCCTATCTTAATTACCATGCTTGAGCAAACACTGATACAAATAAAGCAAGCAAGCCACACAAAGATTTGTCTTGCTAGCATTAATGTAAAAGCTGTAAAAATTGAGTTTTATTTTCATCTTCTCATTACTTGATTCAAAATATAGAAACTGTGATAATGACCATGAATTTTTGAACGCATACTTTTATTCATAAGATCTTATTGTGAATAAAATCCCTTTTGTTTCTCTCTACAATATGGGATCATCATCCCTATAAATGAAAAGCCTCTGGACTTTTCTGAGAAAATCTTCTTCGCATAAATAAAATAAATGAAATAATTTCTCACTTTATAGCATCAAGAATACTTCTGTCAGCTACTAGAATTTAAGAAAGATTTAAAGTCATAATAAACGAGTGACCGGTGAAAAATAATATTATTCCAATTCTTGAACCAAAGCAAACAAACATCATAAACTTAGTCTTCTGTGCATGATTTTTTTCATTTTTACGCATAAATTTCGTATAATCGTCAATTTTTTTTTCAATTGGTCAGTGTTGTTGTGAAAATATGGTAGGTGTTTTGAAGCCGAAGTTTAACAATTGTCACCTGTTTGTCAACAATCAACAAAAAAGCATGGATATTGAGCACGTGTTTAACATGTAAATTAGATAATAGTTTATTTGAAGGACATCCATGCGTATTGTGATCACCGGATTTTTACGAGATGGGTCACACGGATGTCACTCTACATACGGAAAATATGTCTGGGAATTGCTTCCTGGAAGGAAGCAATTAAAATAAAGTAAACTTTTTCTTAATATGAACAAATTAAAGAATTTTCTTCAGAAAAAAGTATATGTACATAAGTTTTATAACGAAAACTATTCATTGAGTTATAAAAACATTTTTTTAATTTGAGCTTTCTTATGACTTTAACAAAAAAAATTGACTCAAGTTTTATACTTTGGATTCGTAATAATAATATTTATGGCTTTCATGGATATTAGGGAACCTCTTATTTCTGTGTTCAACAAAATACCTATCCTTCAGATTTGTATGCAGAATTTGTAAAAACCACCAAATTAAGTGTTAAAAAATTTACAATTTTATTCAATCCCAATTGGTACCCATTACCAGTAAATCAAACAAATCCACAGTAGATTTGGTTGTCTTTGGAAATTTTGACAGTTGTTTTGTGATGGGTTGTACTCATACTACCACACAAACACTTTTTTAATATTAATGGACGCAGACATTTTTTCTTCCAGACCAGATATTCAGTCTAATGCAGATCAAAGCAGATTCTCTTTCTTAAAAAAGTAAGCTTCATCGCCCCTGAGCTTAATTCATGTCAATGTATTCATCTGCTTTTGATGGAGGAAATCATATCATCTTAAGGGGAAGATTTGAACGATGGTAGTCGGGTAGAATTAAAGCAACAAAAAAAATGATTTAGGACTTCATTGCTTTATTTGGTGAACTGGAATATTCATTATGCAAGCATTCATGTACATATAGATATTGTTATTATATTTCTTCAACTTAAATGTGACTTTACCTTGCTTGGCTGAAATGGCCATGTAACCATGGTAACAGATGAACCTATTGTTAAGTGGTCTAATTTCAAAGTGTTTAGATTTTACGATTTTTATTTCCAAACAGTACATGATGTTTTATTTTCATTCTTTTGTTCTCTCTCTCTTGTTGGTCTTCATTAAAATTCATTCTGATTAAAATATAGATCCTGTATCCAAACTGCCATTACAAGGTTCTGACAACACTCCGTTCTGATCTTGTAATTATTACATCAGCCAATGAAATTTCTGGCTTCAAAATTTTGAGATGTGACCCATAATGACAAAACCAAAGGATTCCAAATGGTTCATTGGTTTTTAAAACAGAAAGTTGAATGGAGCATTTTCAAACCCTCGTGAGAGTAGTGTGGATAATTTCAGGATAGTCTTCTAAATATTTTATAACCCATTTGTACTTAACCTAGGCTATACTCATCTAATACTCAGACTTCTCTTGAACTGAATTTTAATGTGCGTATTGTTATGCATTTACTTTTCTACATTGGCTAGAGGTATAGGGGGAGGGTTGAGATCTCACAAACATGTTTAACCCCGCCGCATTTTTGCGCCTGTCCCAAGTCAGGAGCCTCTGGCCTTTGTTAGTCTTGTATTATTTTAATTTTAGTTTCTTGTGTACAATTTGGAAATTAGTATGGCATCCATTATCACTGAATTAGTATATATTTGTTTAGGGGCCAGTTGAAGGACGCCTCCGGGTGCGGAAATTTCTTGCTACATTGAAGACCTGTTGGTGACCTTCTGCTGTTGTTTTTTTCTATGGTCAGGTTGTTGTCTCTTTGGCACATTCCCTATTTCCATTCTCAATTTTATGCATTTAGAAAATTTGTCATCAACCCATATTTTCCTCAATGTTTTGCTTTAGTTACATCTCAAATATACTGATGATAAAATATTTATCTTTTGTTATTGATATTATTATTTTCCAATTGCTTGTACAATATTTAATTTTCCTTAACTTTTTTTAGGTATATAATACATGTACATAGTCTAATAAGACAAATGTAAAATGAATAAAAAATTGCCTACTTATCCCTTAAAACTTTTAAAGAAACTTTCTGTTATAATAATGCTATGAATTCTTTATACAAGACATAGATAACCTTAGCTGTATTTCGTTATACCTTTCAGAATTTATTTTGTAGACGAAATGTGTGCCTGGCATTCAAAAAATGAATCCTGGTACATATATGTGATGCTTTTAAAAATGAAAATCAATGTAGTGGCCATGGTAAAATCTGGGTTTAACTCTTAATGTGTACATGCTTAAGTTGTTTCTTCCTTCATATCCTTGTATCTTTTTGAAGGTGAATTCACAGGCAGCAGTCCTTTTGCACCAATTACTGTTTTTCGGGGTATCATTTGCGCCAAATTTTGTTTTCCAAATGTATCAATTGCGCCAATATTTGGAACTCATTTGCGCCAATTTACCTGTACACTATCTATTTTGAATATTAATGATTAATATTTATTCTTATTTTTGTCTTAAAAAATATCATATTTTCGGAGATATTTCACCATGAAGATGAGCATCTGGACAGAAATGACTTGACATGCATTAGACAGTCTATATACAGAGAGAGAAGAACACTTGTGGCTTTGCTGAATATTTAATACAAGATACTGTGGATTCATTTATTTTCATGGGTACCAATTTTCGTGAATTGCCCAAAACCTGCCTTTTTCGTGGATATGTAATTTCGTGGTTTTGCAAAAGTCTAAATACAACCTGATAGAAATTTGTAATTCATTGAACATTTAAATTCGTGGTTCACCTGTACCCACGAAAACCACTACAATTGGTATCCAACAAATAATAATGAATCCACAGTATGCCAAAAGAGAAGAAAATAGAAGCTTATGGTGATTATGTTTTAGCCAGATATGTTGATGACACAGTGCTTTTTTCCCACCATCCATGCATGATGAAACCATATCTACCGCAAGATGTACCACAGTAATGGAGCAGAAGCATTCCACAGGAATTATTATGAACTCTTTTATGCATTTCATCCTTGAATGTTTGTGTTTTTGGACAATAAAGTTACAAGCTACTATACATATATTAAATTGGGAAGAACCTATGCATCAGTAGTAAGAAGAAAGATTAAGTATGTTTCAGAAAAGGAAACATTTGCCGTGTAAACTGTCAGTTCAAAGTTGAATAAAGGAGTAGGGATGTCATTTTGCCTCTAATTGGCGCAATCATATGTTTTATTTTTGGCGCAAATGATACTATGTAATTTAAAACAGGTGGCGCAAACGTAGCATTGGAGAAAAAATGTTGTGGCGCAAAAGGACGCATTTTTGGCGCAAACGGATCTCTTTCAATTCACACTGATCATGTTTATGGCTGTTCTGAATACATTATTGATGAATCTTGAATTAACTCGTCAGTGAATACAAAATACTAATTGGAAGTAACTCTTTACAAATTAACAGAAGGATTTTAAAATGAATGTGAAATAAAACACATTAATTACAAAGCTTAAAATTTTATCAGGAAGACACCATCTTCTGTTTGAACTATTGATGTGTTTTTTAGAATTAAGTTGCTTAATTTTATAGGTCTTTTGTGGATAGTTGTCTCATTGGCAATCATACCACATCTTCTTTTTTATATTTTCTGCAGGGTTTGTTACTCGTGCTGTGTGGATTCAGTAGAATGTGTTTCTGTGCCTGTAGTGTATGCCCTTATATTTTTATACCACTGTCCCAGGTTAGGGGTAGGTTTGGGATCCCACTAACATGTTTAACCCCGCCACATTATTTATGTATGTGCCTGTCCCAAGTCAGGAGCCTGTAAATCAGTGGTTGTCGTTTGTTTATGTGTAAAATATTTGTTTTTCGTTCATTTTTTTTTTTACATAAATAAGGCCATTAGTTTTCTTGTTTGAATTGTTTTACATTGTCTTATCGGGGCCTTTTATAGCTGACTATGCGGTATGGGCTTTGCTCATTGTTGAAGGCCGTACGGTGACCTACAGCTGTTAATGTCTGTGTCATTTTGGTCTTTTGTGGATAGTTGTCTCATTGGCAATCAATCACACCACATCTTCTTTTTTATATAGTCAGAAAATAAGTTATATTATCATAGGTTTGTAAACAAGTTTTGAATTCTATTATGACACTGTTCTTATTTCTATCTCTCAGTACAAGCTATTTACAAATGTAATGCCTTAGGCCATAGTTATTATATTTTTAGTTTTACGAAATTTTTTGACAAAACCAATGGGTAGGAGGACGAAAAAAAAAAAAAAAAAAACTGCTGCTGCTGATTTTTTTTTTTAATACCAACTGTCAATATCAAAATTTTTTTTTTTTATTTCACCAGGAGATTTTCTACTAGTGTAACAACTATTTTTTTTTTCTTGACAAGGTTTGAATTGAAAATCAATGTGCAACAACTTACTAAATCACCAAGAGCATAAATTTAGATTCTTTCATGCAGTTATGAACTAAAAATTATTTTTTTTTGCATGAAAAACACTGGGTCGGAGGAGAAAAAAAAAATAAAAATCAACATTTTTGATTTTATTTTTTTTCCTATTTGGCAAAAATTAGGGTAGGAGGGTTCGTAAAACTAAAAATAAAAAAACTACGGCCTTACCATGTGAAAATGAGCAGAAAACATGACATTAATGTATTATTTCTTAATATAAATAGGACATGATATTATATCATTTAATCAAACTTTAGGAAACATCTTAGCATCTCTTCAACCAAGGATAAAATATAGTTGATGATATTATTTTCTTGCATCTTGAAGGTCAAGGGTTAAAAAAATACACCTGGACATGAATGAACAAAGGGAGCTAAATCAAAAGATTTGTATAGAATTTTATTTCATAGCAAAGTTCCATTATTTTTGTTTTTTTATAATTTTAGTGGAAGTAGTTTGTCCTCAATAACAGGGTTAAATATGAGTAGTCTGACAGACAGACCCACTGAGGACCCCCACAGCTCAGAACATCTGATAGCTTTACAGCTTCTACAAGAACAGATGGAAGGACTGAAGAAAACACTTCAACAAAAAGAACAACAGCTATTGGAAAAAGAAAAAAAGGTAGGATTCTGCAAATTTGTTCTTCTTCAGAAAAAAACGATTTATAGAGGCTGTTAGCTGAGGTAAATGATGGAAGAATGAAGAAATAAAAAGGAGCTACTTGAAATAGAAAATTATTTTGCAATTCTGGATGTGAGCTAGGATTTTGAGGGCGTCACCTTAGAGTGATACAACAAATGTATTTATATCATTGACAGTATAGAACAGAGGCAGTTTATGAATGTGAACATTAATTTGATTTGATTTTTGGTCTTTTAACACCACTTTTAAGCACAGCTTTTGGGCTATTTCGTGGCAGTCGGTTTTTATTGGTGGAGGAAGCTGGAGTGCCGGTAGAAAACCACGGACCTTCAATAGGAAAACTGACAATCCTAGTCAATTAAGATTGGAGTCAAGTGCACCTGCATGACCAGGGTTAGAACTCACAACCTAAGGATTGACTGGCTAGTAATTACAGTAGAAACTACTAAGGCCACCCAGGCCCCTAAACATTGAAATCATTTTTCAAAAATATAACAACACCTACCACAAAATTGCCATTTTGATGTCATTTTATCCAAATTCGAATCGTAGAGGTAACATTAAAACCTACAGTTTGTAAGTTTTCATTTATATGACATCTCGTTTAGCTATGACGTCTTTGCACCAAAATCATTTGTAAAGATTCACATTTTATTTTATTTCAAATTTATACATTTTTTCAAGCTTTCTCTTTGTAATACATTAGAATCAAAATAACAGTACTGTAGTTGTCAGCGTCAATTTTGATCTCAAGGTCACAAATTTCTGTTTTACTGTCTCAGCTACTTCGGTAGCAACTCTTCAACTACAGTGCTGTTATTCCTTAAATATGATATTGAGGCTAACTTAAGTTGTACAAATGTGCCCCCTGACCTCCTTACTCAATCCCCATGCACACACTCTCACACACGTTTATTTATTTTCATTTCTTCTGGAACATCCTCAATGTTCAATGTCAAGATTACCTCTAAGAAAAAAGGGTTTTAAAAAAATAATAAGATACCTTTGGTAAAGAGTAAATTGTTGTTATGTTTTATTGAAAAGTTGTATAAAATGTAAAATAACAAAACAATACTGAACTCTGAGGAAAATTCTAAACGGAAAGTCCTTAAGCAAATGGCAAAATCAAAAGCTTAAACAGCTTTAGACGAATGGACAATAACTGTCATATTCCTGACTTGGTACAGGCATTTTCTTATGTAGAAAATTGCAAATTAAACCTAGATAAAGTTCTTTATATTCATCTATCAATCTTTGAATTTGTTGTGATTTTTTTGTAGCTAACAGAACTGAAGGCTCAGAATTATGAATCCGAGAAAGAATGGAGAATTAAATTTACAAATGTACAGAAAAAACTTACTGAGACAAATGAGAACAATCAGGTAGTTTATTTATGTTTCAGCAGCTAAAATGTCATCAAAGGTCCCTGCAGGGCTTTCACTTTGGTCAGGCCGTAATTCCTGGAGTCATCAAAATTTGTCTTGTTCTCTTTATTTTAAAAACTGGTAAATCCCAAGATGCTTCAGGATTGTAAAATGTTGTATCCAATGTGAAGATATCATATCTTTACAGCCAACTTTATAGATAATCTAAATTTAATGGCATTGGTTAATTTTGTATGGAGACTGAAATAATGAATTTTTATGCCCCACCTACGATAGTAGAAGGGCATTATGTTTTCTGGTCTGTGCCTCCGTTCGTCCGTCCGTCTGTTCGTCCGTCCGTCTGTGCGTCCGTTCGCTTCAGGTTAAAGTTTTTGGTCAAGGTAGTTTTTGAAGAAGTTGAAGTCCAATCAACTTGAAACTTAGTACACATGTTCCCCATGATATGATCTTTCTAATTTTAATGCCAAATTATAGTTTTGACCCCAACTTCATGGTCCACTAAACATAGAAAATGATAGTGCGAAGTTCAGGTTAAAGTTTTTGATCAAGGTAGTTTTTGATGAAGTTAAAGTTACATCAACTTGAAACTTAGTACACATGTTCCCTATGATATGATATTTCTAATTATAATTCCAAATTATAATTTTGACCCCAATTTCACGGTCCACTGAACATAGAAAATGGTAGTGCGAGTGGGGCATCCGTGTACTATGGACACATTCTTGTTATCTTCTCTGTTGAATTCACTATGACCAAAAATGGCAAGTCCCTGGACAGGCCTTCAAAATATCATTAGTGAGAACCCATGGCCATACTTTTGAGATCAGTTGTAGCTGGGAAACTTCCTCAAGGTAAAAATTATCTCACAAACAGATTGAGTAAAATTTAAGAAATTGAAGATCAGATCATGCAAAAGAAAAGTAAACAACTGATTTACTGAGCGGAAACCACAGGCACTAGGGGAATTCATTCTGATTTACTGAGCGGGAAACCACAGGCACTAGCGGAAACCACAGGCACTAGGGGAATTCATTTTGATTTTATAACTAAACTACTTTTCTGTGAAGAATTCGAGTAATTTGTTTATGCTATATTATTACCATCTCCTCTTGTCATCATATGTTTGGGGGAGTAAAGTGATTTAGAATGGGGACTAGACTATGTTTGGGCGAGAACACTGACTATAAAAGAGGGGTGAAAGATACCAGAGGGACAGTCAAACTCATAAAGTAAAAATTAACTGACAACCCCATGGCTAAAAATGAAAAAGACAAAGACAAACAATAGTTCACATGACATAGATCCAAATAACAATTTTAAAAAAGTAAACCATTATAGGTCAATGTACGGCCTTCAACACGGAGTCTTTGCTCACACGGAACAACAAGCTATAAAGGGCCCCAAAATTACTAGTGTAAAACCATTCAAATGGGAAAACCAACGGTCTAATCTATATAGAATAAAAAAAGTAGAAACACGTATAAATTACATAAACAAACAACAACTACTGTACATCAGATTCCTGACTTAGGACAGGTGCAAACATTTGCAGCGGGATTAAATGTTTTAATGGATCCAAACCTTCTCCCTTTTTCTGAAACAATAGCATAACATCACAACATAGAAAAACACACGATAAAATATCAATTGGCAGGCTTAACTCAATCAAAAAACGTACATTAATACACTATGAACGAATAAATTTGATCTGCGATATCTGAATGCAAATGCTCAGTTAATAAAATATTAGGGACAAACATTCAAGGCCAAAAAGCAAACAAACAAGTCCAAACAAAGCTATGTCAAGACACCACTGCGAAATATTTAACCCTTACATAGAAAACTAAAGAATAAGCAACATGAACCCCACCAAAAACTGGAGGTGATTTCAGGTACTCCGAAAAGGGTAAGCAGATCCTGCTCCACAGTTGGCACCCTTTGTGTCGCTCATGTTATAACAAATGTAATGTAGGACCAGAATATGTTTGGGTGAAAATCAGCATATTTCTACTTGTGTGTTTATAACATTTTTTAACACCTGGGGCTACTTCAATTCGTCAAACTCGGATTAGTAGAGTCTGTCAGGTTTACTTGACTGACAACCAAACCCCCCAAGTTTGACCTTTTGAACCTACCCGAGTTAACTGGACATCAATCCTGGGTCTGGGCAGGTTTAATTGAGTTTCAAGATAGCGTCAAGTAGTTGATTCAAATAAAAGTGATACAAATAAACTGGTATTTGACAAAATACAGACAAAGAAAAAGGCTGACGAGGGAAATTAATTTTTTGCCTGTATTTTGGTAGGTTTATAAATAAAACAGAAATTAATTATTTTTTTCTGAACAACCTTTTTTTTCTCAACCCTTTTTAGCTGACGTAACAAACTATTTTTCAAAAGCAAACAGGATCAGGACTTTTCTTACGGAAACATAACATATTTTTATTTTTTTAATGCTCAGTAAAAAAATCACTTCCCTTATGATAGTTCGATTGAAGAGTTTTGACTTGGATTCGAAAAGGTTGCGCACATGTGCATTAGTACTGATATTTTACCTCAAGTCAACCCAAGTTGGACGAATCGAAGTAGGCCCTGATGGTTAATGAAGAAAAACTAGATATGACCCATTTTTCCCATTTTAGACTTTAAAAATGAATATGTTAGGTTTTGCAAATTTTTAATTCCAACTTCCACAATACTAATGCTTTATTGTTTTCTTTTCAGATCAAAGTACGAGAGTTAATGAAACAGATATCAACATTATCTAAAGGGGGAAAGAAGCTAAAAGGATATGACAGTCCTGTCCCTAGTCCTTTAGCATTATAGAACTGTTAAAAGACGGTCCGTTAGAATCATAGGACTGGTAAAAGACAGTCCGTTTAGAACTATAGGACTGATAAAATACAGTCTCTTAGAATTATAGGACTGATATAAGACAGTCCTTTAGGTTATTAGAACTTCCCAGCAATCTCAACAAAGGCTTATGTCTTTGTAACATCAGAAATGATTTATGTGTTAACTAATTTGCTTTCAAGGGATCAATTCTATTTTGTTACTGTGGGTTCATCATTATATCTGTTGACTAAATTATGTCTATGGGCTCATAACAAAATAACGTCAGCCAATCAGAAGACGTGTTACATCCAAAATTAAATTATTGTGGGTTCATCATTATATCTGTTGTACTTTGTTTCCTGGATCTTGTGAGCAATCATGAACCACCAATTCAAATAAACAAAAGTGAACCATTTTTCTACAGGATTGAATGTAGAATTTCTAAAAATCATGAAATTAAATATTCATTAGAATACAATATTTCCTGATTCAACAATGATTTGTACCCTGCACACTAAATGAAGCCACAGTATTTTATCAAAAGCTATTAAAAAAAAAAGATTTAAGTATCAAAGTAGAAATTATTCACGCAGAACTCTTGTAATTCCAGTTTAAGTTACTTGAGTCTAGCTCATTCAATTAGGCAGTACTATTTTTTCAACACTTTCCAATGGTTTGAAAATCTATCTCATTCAATTAGGCAGTACTATTTTTTCAACACTTTCCAATGGTTTGAAAATCTATCTCATTCAATTAGGCAGTACTATTTTTTCAACACTTTCCAATGGTTTGAAAATCTATCTCATTCAATTAGGCAGTACTATTTTTTCAACACTTTCCAATGGTTTGAAAATCTATCTCATTCAATTAGGCAGTACTATTTTTTCAACACTTTCCAATGGTTTGAAAATCTATCTCATTCAATTAGGCAGTACTATTTTTTCAACACTTTCCAATGGTTAGAAAATCTATCTCATTCAATTAGGCAGTACTATTTTTTCAACACTTTCCAATGGTTTGAAAATCTATCTCATTCAATTAGGCAGTACTATTTTTTCAACACTTTCCAATGGTTTGAAAATCTATCTCATTCAATTAGGCAGTACTATTTTTTCAACACTTTCCAATGGTTTGAAAATCTATCTCATTCAATTAGGCAGTACTATTTTTTCAACACTTTCCAATGGTTTGAAAATCTATCTCATTCAATTAGGCAGTACTATTTTTTCAACACTTTCCAATGGTTTGAAAATCTATCTCATTCAATTAGGCAGAACTATTTTTTCAACACTTTCCAATGGTTTGAAAATCTATCTCATTCAATTAGGCAGTACTATTTTTTCAACACTTTCCAATGGTTTGAAAATGTATCTCATTAAATTAGGCAGTACTATTTTTTCAACACTTTCCAATGGTTTGAAAATCTATCTCATTCAATTAGGCAGTACTATTTTTTCAACAATGGTTTGAAAATCTATCTCATTCAATTAGGCAGTACTATTTTTTCAACACTTTCCAATGGTTTGAAAATCTATCTCATTCAATTAGGCAGTACTATTTTTTCAACACTTTCCAATGGTTTGAAAATCTATCTCATTCAATTAGGCAGTACTATTTTTTCAACACTTTCCAATGGTTAGAAAATCTATCTCATTCAATTAGGCAGTACTATTTTTTCAACACTTTCCAATGGTTTGAAAATCTATCTCATTCAATTAGGCAGTACTATTTTTTCAACACTTTCCAATGGTTTGAAAATCTATCTCATTCAATTAGGCAGTACTATTTTTTCAACACTTTCCAATGGTTAGAAAATCTATCTCATTCAATTAGGCAGTACTATTTTTTCAACACTTTCCAATGGTTTGAAAATCTATCTCATTCAATTAGGCAGTACTATTTTTTCAACACTTTCCAATGGTTTGAAAATCTATCTCATTCAATTAGGCAGTACTATTTTTTCAACACTTTCCAATGGTTTGAAAATCTATCTCATTCAATTAGGCAGTACTATTTTTTCAACACTTTCCAATGGTTTGAAAATCTATCTCATTCAATTAGGCAGTACTATTTTTTCAACACTTTCCAATGGTTTGAAAATCTATCTCATTCAATTAGGCAGAACTATTTTTTCAACACTTTCCAATGGTTTGAAAATCTATCTCATTCAATTAGGCAGTACTATTTTTTCAACACTTTCCAATGGTTTGAAAATCTATCTCATTCAATAAGGCAGTACTATTTTTTCAACACTTTCCAATGGTTTGAAAATCTATCTCATTCAATTAGGCAGTACTATTTTTTCAACAATGGTTTGAAAATCTATCTCATTCAATTAGGCAGTACTATTTTTTCAACACTTTCCAATGGTTTGAAAATCTATCTCATTCAATTAGGCAGTACTATTTTTTCAACACTTTCCAATGGTTTGAAAATCTATCTCATTCAATTAGGCAGTACTATTTTTTCAACACTTTCCAATGGTTTGAAAATCTATCTCATTCAATTAGGCAGTACTATTTTTTCAACACTTTCCAATGGTTTGAAAATCTATCTCATTCAATTAGGCAGTACTATTTTTTCAACACTTTCCAATGGTTTGAAAATCTATCTCATTCAATTAGGCAGTACTATTTTTTCAACACTTTCCAATGGTTTGAAAATCTATCTCATTCAATTAGGCAGTACTATTTTTTCAACACTTTCCAATGGTTAGAAAATCTATCTCATTCAATTAGGCAGTACTATTTTTTCAACACTTTCCAATGGTTTGAAAATCTATCTCATTCAATTAGGCAGTACTATTTTTTCAACACTTTCCAATGGTTTGAAAATCTATCTCATTCAATTAGACAGTACTATTTTTTCAACACTTTCCAATGGTTTGAAAATCTATCTCATTCAATTAGGCAGTACTATTTTTTCAACACTTTCCAATGGTTTGAAAATCTATCTCATTCAATTAGGCAGTACTATTTTTTCAACACTTTCCAATGGTTTGAAAATCTATCTCATTCAATTAGGCAGAACTATTTTTTCAACACTTTCCAATGGTTTGAAAATCTATCTCATTCAATTAGGCAGTACTATTTTTTCAACACTTTCCAATGGTTTGAAAATCTATCTCATTCAATTAGGCAGTACTATTTTTTCAACACTTTCCAATGGTTTGAAAATCTATCTCATTCAATTAGGCAGTACTATTTTTTCAACAATGGTTTGAAAATCTATCTCATTCAATTAGGCAGTACTATTTTTTCAACACTTTCCAATGGTTTGAAAATCTATCTCATTCAATTAGGCAGTACTATTTTTTCAACACTTTCCAATGGTTTGAAAATCTATCTCATTCAATTAGGCAGTACTATTTTTTCAACACTTTCCAATGGTTAGAAAATCTATCTCATTCAATTAGGCAGTACTATTTTTTCAACACTTTCCAATGGTTTGAAAATCTATCTCATTCAATTAGGCAGTACTATTTTTTCAACACTTTCCAATGGTTTGAAAATCTATCTCATTCAATTAGGCAGTACTATTTTTTCAACACTTTCCAATGGTTAGAAAATCTATCTCATTCAATTAGGCAGTACTATTTTTTCAACACTTTCCAATGGTTTGAAAATCTATCTCATTCAATTAGGCAGTACTATTTTTTCAACACTTTCCAATGGTTTGAAAATCTATCTCATTCAATTAGGCAGTACTATTTTTTCAACACTTTCCAATGGTTTGAAAATCTATCTCATTCAATTAGGCAGTACTATTTTTTCAACACTTTCCAATGGTTTGAAAATCTATCTCATTCAATTAGGCAGTACTATTTTTTCAACACTTTCCAATGGTTTGAAAATCTATCTCATTCAATTAGGCAGAACTATTTTTTCAACACTTTCCAATGGTTTGAAAATCTATCTCATTCAATTAGGCAGTACTATTTTTTCAACACTTTCCAATGGTTTGAAAATCTATCTCATTCAATTAGGCAGTACTATTTTTTCAACACTTTCCAATGGTTTGAAAATCTATCTCATTCAATTAGGCAGTACTATTTTTTCAACAATGGTTTGAAAATCTACCTCATTCAATTAGGCAGTACTATTTTTTCAACACTTTCCAATGGTTTGAAAATCTATCTCATTCAATTAGGCAGTACTATTTTTTCAACACTTTCCAATGGTTTGAAAATCTATCTCATTCAATTAGGCAGTACTATTTTTTCAACACTTTCCAATGGTTTGAAAATCTATCTCACTCAATTAGGCAGTACTATTTTTTCAACACTTTCCAATGGTTAGAAAATCTATCTCATTCAATTAGGCAGTACTATTTTTTCAACACTTTCCAATGGTTTGAAAATCTATCTCATTCAATTAGGCAGTACTATTTTTTCAACACTTTCCAATGGTTTGAAAATCTATCTCATTCAATTAGGCAGTACTATTTTTTCAACACTTTCCAATGGTTTGAAAATCTATCTCATTCAATTAGGCAGTACTATTTTTTCAACACTTTCCAATGGTTTGAAAATCTATCTCATTCAATTAGGCAGTACTATTTTTTCAACACTTTCCAATGGTTTGAAAATCTATCTCATTCAATTAGGCAGTACTATTTTTTCAACACTTTCCAATGGTTTGAAAATCTATCTCATTCAATTAGGCAGTACTATTTTTTCAACACTTTCCAATGGTTTGAAAATCTATCTCATTCAATTAGGCAGTACTATTTTTTCAACACTTTCCAATGGTTTGAAAATCTATCTCATTCAATTAGGCAGAACTATTTTTTCAACACTTTCCAATGGTTTGAAAATCTATCTCATTCAATTAGGCAGTACTATTTTTTCAACACTTTCCAATGGATTGAAAATCTATCTCATTCAATTAGGCAGTACTATTTTTTCAACACTTTCCAATGGTTTGAAAATCTATCTCATTCAATTAGGCAGTACTATTTTTTCAACACTTTCCAATGGTTTGAAAATCTATCTCATTCAATTAGGCAGTACTATTTTTTCAACACTTTCCAATCTCTTGATAATATACCAATATAATTGACCAGTTGTAAGATGATCGGTCAACATTGAAATGATTTCTGGTGTAAATATAATGTTTTTATCCTTGTAAAGTAGAATTTTATGTATTTATATGTACAATTTTAAATATTTATATTTTATACTGAATGTTATCTTTTATCATGTATGTAAGCAATGATTTTAAATGCAAAAGAATTTTTATTTTGATTTAAAATTGAAAGTAGCAAAGTGTATTTTGTAAAATGTCTGTCAACAATATATATATACATATACAGGACCACAAGAAGCACATGTTCTTTTTTTTCTGTTGACATTAGACAAAATTATAAATCAAAAGAAGGTATTAAGGTGGTACCTAACACTACAGGGAGATAACTCTGTAAAATCAGCAGAACGTTTTAATGACATTGTGTTCATAAGGGAGTATTAAGCTTCTCAATGATCAAAATAAGTGTTTGTCAAACTGCTATATAACCAGTGTAATTTTTCTGATAAAATGGTTGGTTCAAACTTTTTGAAATTTTTATATTTTTGTCAAAGGGTCAAAGTAAATACTTTGTCAAAATTTTAAGAAAATTAAAGGAGCCAAATTAATTTTAGTTAAAGTGTTGGGTACCACCTTAACCTGGTCATTTTCTAAATAATTCTTTATTACAAAACTAGTGCAGCCAAAAAAAAAAATAAGATAGAATATAAGATGTTGTTTGATTTAACCAAATTATGATAAATATAGAGAAATTGAGTTTCAAATTATAAAGAATAGAGAAAAACAAGGGGCTAAAATATAAATAAATAAGAAAAATGAGCAAAGTTAAAGAACTGAGAAAAATGACACAAAAAGTTAAAGATTGAAGAAATGAAATACCCCTAATCGAAACTCTCAAACATGAGATATGCAGCTATATAGAAGTTTATAAATTAAGAGCAAACTTTCCAAATTTTTCTTTCAATTAAAACACTTGTGCTTGATTTATGGTTTTAATATTTATTTATAATATTTACAGTGCTATAACTTTATTAATGTAATATAAGCTAGCCAATACATGCATTACATTTGTTTAAAGCAAGAAGTCTTGATCTTCCTTCTTTTGTCTTTAAAAGGGAGAGTTCATGACCCTTCCAAAAATGGCCAAAACTTTTTAAAAATATGTAGTACTGTATGTTATACTGGTAAAAAAAGGGGGAAGTGGGATACTATTTAAAGAATTACAGAAACTTTTCTGTCACATTGTATCAATCATTTTTGAAAAGCACCTTCCAACATCCCTTAAAGCTGGATGAGTCTTATCTTAAAATTGTAATTCAATTATGTTACTTCTGTATGATGAATTCATTATATTATCATTTGTGGGGTACAAATGTTTTGTGGATTTCCTGTTAGTCTTTTACTACAAATTTTATGTCTTAAGAAGATATAAGTTTTCTATAGATTTTTTAGATGACTTTAGCAAAGCAATGGATCCAAATATCCACAAAAAAAAAAAATTATCCTCCAAAAAAATAAATGAATCCGTAGTATTTTACCTTGTGTTCTAGTGTTCATTAAAATGTGTTCAGAGTTAAAATTGAAGATTAAAGAAGTTTGTCTGGTTGTTTATTAATTTTTAATTTATATCATAGCACAACTTTTGAACAAAGGCTTTATTTTGGGTGTGGCCCAATCCAGTATTTTAAAAAAAATAATAAAAAATCCGAATTTTCTAACAGTTTTTTTCGAAGGATCCATCTTTACATTATTTAAATTCAGTATTTTTAAAAGAGTTATTGTGAGAAAGTTTGAATGTTTTATGTTTACCATTTGTGAGCTTGGCCTTATTCATATATACCTCAGCATCAATCATCAACTTTATTGTCAGCCATAGGTAAATTGTTTAGACAAAACTGTTGTTTATATTTTTTTGGAATCTCTTTTACCAAAATTTTGTTAGTATGTTTCTAGCTATAAATGTTAAAGCTATAAACAATTTTTCTGAAATTATATGATTAATTGTATTTTTTTCATAATTGATGCAATTTAAGCTAGAATTATTTCCCTTTGGTTGCCATGTTAGATGTCTATGTGCACAAATGCCTTGATTTATGTTAATCAACAAAATTCAACATGTTATACTGATTGTTTGACTTAGAAAACATTGTTTTATATTGGTTTGTCTACACAATTTGTGAAAACCACAAATTCAAATATCCTCAAAATTTTTAAAAAATCATGAATCCAAGAAATTGACACCAATAAAAACAAATAAACCCACAGTAAAAATACTTAGCTTCACATACAGACAGTAAAGAAAAAAAAACATTTTTACCCCTACCTCCTCCAAATTATCTCCATCCCACCCCCTTTTTGTGTTGGAATGTAATTTTGTAAAGGTTGATTCCCATGGTCCTCATTAATAAAACTGACTATTATATTGTATGAATGTATCAGAAGTGTTGATAAGCAATAGTTTCTACTTATTTTTTTTTTTAATATATTTACATATCTTGATCACTTTCTGTTGCTAAGCAATGGAAATTTTAATCCAGTTCAAGTTTTATTTTAATTTTAGAATATATTATCGGCATTTACCCATTTTAATTGTATAGTTAATGTTATATCAGGTTTTAGATAAGGTGCAAAAATTAAAGTGCTATATTAAAGTCTAGATTTTATGTTTTAAAAAAGGTGACAAAAGATTAAATATTATATTTAAGGCTAGATTTTTGTAGCAAATTTGAAATCTTTTTCCCAGGTATCCAAGCTATATTTAATTTGATTCATTTCTTTATAACAGATTAAAGGTAATTAGCTAAAGTAACAATTTGTTTGCAATGTTTTTATTATTGTGAAAGAATTATGACCGAATAGGTTTCAACAACAAAATAACTTAAATTTGTCAATTTTTTTTAGTGGCTTCCCCTTAGATCTAATTTACAAGATGATAATTATATATAAGTAGTTTATATAATTCAGCTTTCCAAGTCTTAAATATCAATGATGAAAAATTCGGCTCCTTGTTTTCATTCCTGAATGCTTCATACATCAAGTGCAATCAGTTCATCTTTGTATGAATTATTAAAAGATGACATAATCCAAAATATGCAAGTTAAAATGAATTCTGTACACTAATATTAGGAAACTTTTGCATGCGTTGTATTTTCACTATATTTGCTGTAGCCATTTTAATGCAAGTTTTACCTGTTGTGAATATTTCAATGTACAAGACCATAAACCCAAACAACAAAAATGGGTAAAAATGGAGAATTCCTTTTTAGGCGTAATCCATTATCAAAATTTGACGCAAAATAATCTGGTACCAGCTGCCTGGTACCATACAATGTTGATGACACTATATTGACAATATGTAAATAATGTTAGTTCATATGCCAGTACATTTTATCTGAGTGTTCCTTCAATTGTTGATAATGTATTATTGAATTATTTTTTTACCATGTTCATATTTTGTTTTAAATGTTTGACATTTTAACGTCTCATTATAAGATTCTTTGTATTTCTAGTTTAGTTGTATCAATGAACAAGTAAATAAATGTGATAAAAGTGTGTGGTATTCTTCTTTAAGTTTTTCCCTTATACGTCTGTACGTCCCGAAATTGGTTTCCGTTCTCTAACTTTAGTTTGCCTCAACCGAATTTTATGAAACTTATACACAATGCTTATTAGGGCCCCGCCGACGGCGGGTCGCCCTATAGTGATCAGTCTGTCCGTCCCTCCATCTGTCTGTCCGTCTGTCCGTCCGTAACACTTTCGTGTCCGCTCCATATCTAGAGAACCGTTATGATTTCATACTTAATACTTAACATGATTATTAACCAACACCAGAGTGTGTGTCATGTTGTATGTACAACTTCCTAGGTCAAAGGTCAAGGTCAAAAACTTTGGTTTCAGTTGACAACCCCGTGTCCTGTGGTGAAGATCGTGTCCGCTCCATATCTAGATAACCATTATGATTTCAAAGTTTATACTTGACATCCATTTTAACAACCACCAGAGGGTGTGTCATGATGTATGTACAACTTCCTAGGTCAAAGGTCAAGGTCAAAAACTTTGGTTTCGAGTTGACAATCCTGTGTCCTGTGGTGAAGATCGTGTCCACTCCATATCTAGATAATCATTATGATTTCAAAGTATATACTTGTCATACATTTTAACCACCACCAGAGGGCGTGTCATGATGTATGTACAACTTCCTAGGTCAAAGGTCAACGTCAAAAAAACTTTGGTTTCAGTTGACAACCCTGTGTCCTGTGGTGAAGATTGTGTCAGCTCTATATCTTGAAAACCGTTATGATTTCAAATATTATACTTGACATCTATTTTAACCAACACCAGAGGGTGTGTCATGATATATGTACCACTTCCTAGGTCAAAGGTCTGTCTGTCTGTTGGTCTGTCCATCGCTAACAAATTTGATCCACATTATATTTTGAGAGGACAGCTGTTATTATTTCATACTTCATACCTGACAAACATTTTCAACTTAACATATATATTAACCAACACAAGAGAATGTGTCATAATGTATGCATCCTAGGTCTAAGATCAGTCTGTCGGTCTGTCCATCTGTTCGTTGTTCTTAACAAATTGTGTCCGCTCTACCTCTCGAGAACCATTAATATTTCATACTTTATACTTGGTCATAATATATTGAAGGCATGATTCTAAAAATATGTGACAAATATCAATTGGGCAGCACCTTTAAACATATTGTTCAAACATCAATCCATATATCCAGAAGTCACCTTAGAGTAGTTATCAATGAGTTCACATCATGCAGTCATATCACTATTATACTATGAAAGTAAGATGAGAATATTTATCAGTTTTAACTTAAAATCTTAGATCAAAATCACACATGAGACTATGTAATAACTTCAAATAATGCTTCATATCAGATTATCCATACAACTTATTTACCCCACGTTATTGACAGCGGGGCCCACAGAGATGGCTCCCATCTCAATGATATCTAGTTATCACAAAATACAGGTTAAGTTTGAATTTTGGTAGGAGCACTAGAACTGTTCTAGAGTTATGCCCCTTTATAAATTGAAAAATTACAAAAATTTTAGTTTCTTTATGTAATCAAACGTGCTGAAATAAAATTAATAAAATCATGCTCTAAACATGAAATCCAGCAATTTGATTGGTTGATTTTCGAGTCTTGAGTACAAAAATCATGCTCAAACTGTTTTATGACCGTGAGGCCAGATCTCTTAAATCTTCATAGAGAGATTGCACACATTATAAAGTCGTACGCCTGTTATAATAGCATTGTTGAATGAATCCCCCCCTTTTAACAAAGTGGTAAATTAATTGTTTTCAACAAAATAACGGTAATATTTTTGTATTGAGTGTCGCCTACAGTTTTCAAACCAGATCCCTGAAATTTCACAGAAAGATTGCACATGTGTCATAGGAAGAGTACACATGTGTATGATAGATAAACGGAAACTGAACAGCCAAAAAGATCGGTTTTAATTACAACTTGTTAGCATAAAAAAGCATAACAAAAGTGCTGAATTCCAAGAAAAATTAAAAACAAAGAGAAAATCAAAGGCTATTTATCAACAGAACAAGTGAAAAACAACTGCCATCTGAAATAGGGTATTTAACATAGATCATAATAGTATATTAGTGCCAGATTAAACCTGGTTTTAAAGCTAGCTAACCCTCCCATTTGTATGACAGCTGTTTATATTTCCATAACCTTGATCAAATTGGATGAGCATCCCAAACACACAAAATGTTGGAATCCCTTTTCACAAATGTGACCTACCGAATTAGACTTCATTACACACACAATTATGTATTACTATTCTTGTAAGGGTTATCAAACTATTCTTGTAATAGTTATCAAAGGTACCAGGATTATGAATTAGTACACCAGACGCGCGTTTCGTCTACATAAGACTCATCAGTGATGCTCCGTCAATACATTTATAAAGCCAAACAAGTACAAAGTTAAAGAGCATTGAGGATCCAAAATTCCAAAAGTTGTGCCAAATATGGCTACGGTAATCTATGCCTAGGATAAGAAAATCCTTAGTTTTTCGAAAAATTCAAAATTTTGTAAACAGGATATTTATAAAAATGACCACATTATTGATATTCATGTCAACACCGAAGTGTTGACTACTGGGCTGGTGATACCCTCGGGAACAAAACATCGACCCAATGGTGTAAACAGTTATCAAAGGTACCAGGATTATAATTTAGTACATCAGACGCGTGTTTCGTCTACATAAGACTCATTATTGACGCTCATATGAAAATATTTATAAAGCCAAACAAGAACAAAGTTTTGAAGATCCAAAAAATGTGCCAAAAATACACAAAATACTACCATAACAAACTCAACTTTATATTCTATTCATAATTCCATTTTAATATACTGGTGTACTGTTGCTAAATTCATGGGACTGTTCCATTGTTTCCTGTTGTTTACATGTCTTTAATGTACAATTATATATATTATAGTATTTATTAATGTATATCTCTGTCCCAAGTATTCTTGCATTTATTTATAATGTATTCCTTTCACGTTATGTTGTCATTCAAGCGGTATTTTTAACATTCAACATTGTCATGTAAGCGGGAAGTTTTGCTAGTCAAAATACAGGTTAAACCCACCATATTTTCTTTAAAATGTAATGTACTAAGTCAGGAATATGGTAGTTGTTATCAATTAGTTCGTTTGTTTTATGTTGGCCCTTGTTTTGTGATTATGTTGTTCCATTGTTTTCCTCTTATAGTTTATGTGATTCATTCGGTTTTGGTTTGTGACCCTGATTTGTTTTTCGCTTAATCATGTTAATCGATCTATGGCTATTCAAACGAAGTATGCTACTGTTGCCTTTATTTGACGCTATGAAGATAGTGAATCTGGTATGATTATATATCAACTTTTCTCAAACCCCTGCATAATCAAACTTATACTAGTTCTATGTATTTCACAAAACTTATTATTATATCTTGTGAATAATGGTTGATTGACAAAACAACGCTTAGTTCAAACAAAACAAATAATTTATGATCAGTGCTTGAAAAGTCAAATGTAAACAAACAGTAATATTTTTTTTCTTTCAGAAATTCTAACAATGGTTAAAAAATGTCATACAATGATTTGATAAACAATATAGATAAGTTCAACATAGATACCAGGATTCAAATTTGTACGCCAAATGCACGTTTGGTCTACAAAAGACTCATCAGTGACACTCGAATAAAAAAGCTTAAATGGACAAATTAAGTCACGAAGTTGAAAAAAAAATGAGGTCCATAATTCTGAAATGATTTTTAAGAATACAGCTTCAGTAATATCTTCCCGAAGGATAGAGCAACAATAACAAAAAACGTTTAAGATGAGTGGGTAGAAGGAGAAGACCTTTACATTTTCCAAGAAATAATAAGGAAAATTAAAAATCTATTAGTACGTCATTTCTTACTCTATTCATATATATTTGCCTCAATATGTATATGAATACAGTGCATGCAGTATTTATAACGTAGTATTAATAATGTTAACATTGTTTAAAATATCTCTATTGATAAACATTAGCTTTGCATTTTACTCCACCATTTTCTACATTTGAAAATGCCTGTACCAAGTCAGGAATATGACAGTTCTTGTCCATTCGTTTTTTTATTTGATTTTTCCATGTGATTATGGACTTTCCGAATTGATTTTCCTCTAAGTTCAGTATTTTTGTGATTTTACTTTTTACACTGTCTACACTTTCATATTTCATTGAGAGTGTTTAGATATCAGGAATAGGAATACTAAGGATTTTCTTGTCCCAGGAATAGATTACCTTATAGCCGTATTTGGCACAACTTTTTGGAATTTTGGATCCCCTATGCTCTTCAACTTTGTATTGTTTGGCTTTATAACTATATTGATATGAGCGTCACTGATGAGTCTTATATGTAGACGAAATGCGCGTCTGGCGTACTAAATTATAATCCTAGTACTTTTGATAACTATAATATGATATATTATTATGCAACTTTTCATTCTATCATGTCTGGTAGCATTTATTTATGCAATACTGTAAACCAACTTATTTTCGCCAATACTTCGTTTCGCGTTTTACCCTGTTAAGGGCATACGATACAGTATTGAACCTGTATTTACAAGTTGATGAAAATTTGTATGTAGGCTATTTTGTACCTCATTAAATCAAATATGTAATTAAAAATATACCTTCATGTGCTACTTTTTGAGTAAAATGAGTTCGAAATTTTGTATATTTGCTCAAAATTCAGATTTGTGTCCGTATTTTCTTTTTCGAAAGAAAGACATAACTTTTTTGTTTTAAAAAGATAAACATAAAATGGTTTTTGTTAAATAGTCGGTAATTTCTGTATTTTATAAGTATCATTAAAAATTATGCAATTTTTATTCCGAAATAACTCTATATTTATCAAATGTTCATGAATAGAGGAAAAAACGTCATTTTTTGCTGCATGTTTATCAAAATTAAAAAAATTGCGCTATTTACAGTTTTTTTAAATTTGGGTCACATAATCTCCTTGCAAAATGAAACAAATTGCTGTTTTAAAAAATAGGGGTCCATGCACTCGTTTTCAAATTAAATCAGTTTGAATGATAAAAATCAGTCGAAAAATGCATCTTTTCCCGATATGTCAGAGTTTGACGTCGCGAAAATAACATTTTACGTTAGCAACGTCATTACATTCCCTGTAACTGTATCGTATGCCCTTAAGTTCACGTCGCGGCTATTTTATTTCACGACTTTCTCATTAACTTGTTGTAGTTAAATAAGGAATGATCTAAGTTTAACATATTTGCGACGTTTTATATTCGCGTTATTTTTCTAGATACGAAAGTCGCGAAAAAAATCGCTTGCGAAAATAAGTTGGTTTACAGTCAATCTTAATCATTTCTTGTTTATTGGTGATTGTCAATAAAATATTTGTATTTCAATATTTCTACATGTTACTATTCATTTCTTACGGGACCCATGTGTTGTCAAGGATTTAGTATTTGAATGGGATATCAAACGACGCTTTATAACACAATGTGATTGTAGTTTGTCAATCAAAATAATTGTAGGCTTATATATCACGGTGGGTATGGTTGTCCTGCGAGAGAACGTTCTGTGCTGGTGATTTGGTCCTGTCAGGTGCTGGTGGGTCCTGATTCTGTGCTGGTGGGTTTGTTTACATTGTATCAGAACGGCAATAAAACGACTGTTTTGTTGGTTAATTTTTCTCTGATGCGTCATAAGTACCATGCAAAGTATATTACAACAATATTATATTGCAAAAGTCGTGCAAGTTCGTTAAACGGAATTGTCCTGACGTTGTGCTGGTGATAAGAAAAACGGTCCTGGTTCTGTGCTGCTATGTCCTGGTTCTGTGCCTTTATATTTTTGTTAAAAGTGGCATATATTCAAGATCATTGATGCTGTACTGTTATTGACTAATTAACTGTTGTCAGCTTTCTTGAAATTGACATTGTTGTGAATCTGTTTACTGTTATTATGAGAGAAAAAATACCCCTATTTTTTATTATTTTTTTTTAATTAACAAATTGACACATAAAATGGATTATATAGTATTGTGGAATTTTTAACTTGTGTTCAATTCATTGGTTACACCTTTTGCTAGGATAACAATCCTGTCAAGTATGAGCTGGGTAAAATATTTCAGAAAAGAAGATGGAAATGTGAAAGTTTCCGTGCGTCAGGTGCAACAGCATACGAACAGCTAACATGCCTCGTCAGGGTGGAATCTAAAAAGTCCACGAAAATTTGATTTAAAACCTTTATTCGTTCCAACAAAGTTATTGAGATTTTGTTGAGGATTTAACCATCTACGACAACAAGAATTTTTTTTTAGAATTTACAGCTCTTCTATTAATATATGCAAAGCAAACCATTGATAAAATTGCTTGCTATGATTGTTTGGATGTTTTTAAACGACAGGTAAGTAGTCTGTTTACTATATACTAGACTTTGTTTGGACAATAAACATTAACTTCAATTCCTGTCAGTTTGTATTTGTCCAATCAAATCCCAGTATGTATTGAAACTCCGCCTACCTATTGTTTGAAAACATCCAAGCAAACATAGCAAGCAAGTCAATCAAAGTTAGTTTTTTTTGCATGCTTTTATAGAAGAGCTGTACTATATAATGCAAAGAAGCGTTTAAGTCTTTCGCCAAAAAATACTATCAATTTCTTTTTGTCCTATGTAAACTTCCGTACCATTTCCTTCCATCCATGATCATTAAATTGAACTGTAAAATATTTCTTGGTACCTTCTTAATTCCTTTATAAGTCTTATGTAAACATAATAATGACAATAACTGTTGTGAGCACAAGATTCACTGCACACTTTTAAAGTTCTGCTTCATCAAACATTAAAATGTGAACTTAAGTTTTAAGACTTTTTTAATCGACACGATTAGGATTTTTGTATATGAGAACATGGTTTATTTATTAGTTGAAAATGCGGCTTTGAACTAGCTTTCAGTGTCTGCGAGCATTCGTTGTTCAATAATGTGTGTCTTTGTGTTATTATTTTATGTGATAAATTGTTGTGTTGGTACACCACTGTAACAATGAAGGAGGAAATGAGGAGGGTTGGTTGGGTGGAAGTGAGGAGGGGTATGCGGAGCGCTAACAAACATGTTTATGCGGCATGGGCTTTGATCATTGTTGAAGCATCAATGTAAGGGGCATTTAATATCTTAATAAAACTATTCTTATTTTAGATGCTATATATTGTTATCTGATATTGGACGACAGATGTTGCCCTTTTATGTAATTATGTAATACAAGTTACGATCATTTGAAAACACACATTAAACAGCCAAGTGGATGCACAAGAGCTAGAATAGGAGTCATAGATCCTATTGACAACAATTATCTGCCCAATTTTATTGATTTTGTAACATTTGTTTCAAATATGACCAACTTCTTATCCGAAATCACCAGCACCGTATCAGGACCCACCAGCACAATGACAGGACCCACCAGCACAGTATCAGGACATGAAGAAATTGAGAAAATGCTAAATTTTAATAAATTGCAATGTTTTTTCACAAAACAGTTTTGTCGTGTGGATTGCGGTGTAGAAAGCGGACTCTATGGGCATTTTTATTTATTTTTTCGGTGCTAGATTTTCTGAAAATGAGCATTTTTGTGTTACGCTTACTGAAACAGTTTAGAGAGTCAACTTTTTAATGGTTTACATATGAACCCATAAGAAACAAAATTAAAAAATCTCAACTGTTTTCTTCCATTTTTTATGAGTGAAAACGTCAAAAAATCATCATTTTTGTCTTTGTTTACATTTTTTCATTGATCACCAGCACCCGTCAGGACCGAATCACCAGCACAGAACGTTCTCTCGCAGGACAACCATACCCACCGTGTATATTTAATTATAAACAAAATCTTTGAATACAGATAGACATTTTGATTGCAAGTAAAATCAATCAACTTTAGAAATCTGAAATTCTAACAATTGAAAACCAAAAAAATAGGCTATACTTTATGAATGATATGTTTAAACGCAGTTTTTTTATCATTTGTTTTTATAAATTCAGTTGACTGTCATTTCTGCATCACGAAAGGAAAATTACTATGGAGATCTGTTGTTGTGATAAAAGAGGGACGAAAGATAACAGAGGGACATTCAAACTCATTAATCGAAAATAAACTGACAACGCCATGGCTAAAAATGAAAAATACAAACATACAAAGACATGACACAACATAAAAAAACTAAAGAACATGCAACACGAACCCCATCAAAAACTAGGGGTGATCTCATGTGCTCCGAAAGGGTAAGCAGATTCCGCTCCATGTGTTGCTCATGTTATTACAAATCCGGTAAATAATCTAATTCGGTAGGCCATATTCATGAAAGCGAAGGGGATTGTAGTTGCGACGAAAGGAACATATCCGATATAATTTTTGAAACAGTTATTCCATAACGGTCAACCAACTCGTGATGGCGCCTGTAAAATTTACGAAGGAATGATTTCAACTTCACCTTTTGGAACCATTGATTTAATAGCGTCCTTGTGATCAGTAACCCTCTATCAGGAAAATCATGATAGGAAATGCAAGCACGGGAATATCGTATCAATTGGGAGATACCATTTTACACGTTTAAAATTGTCAAATACATATAACCTAACCATGCTGACTACACGTTATTCGCAAAAAGGATCGAGTAGAAATGATGAAAAGACAAACAACTTTAACCATTCTATAGTAGGATCAAAAGGCACTTATAATTAAATTCCGTTACATGTTAGTAGTAATCACATCTTTTGACAGGGACTGGTACAAATTAAGTAGCTTATGGTTCCGATTATATCTGTTTGAATGGTACGTGAAACATAATCCAAGTGTTATTTCCCATACTTCAGACCAATTAACAAATTTTATATGTACAACGTCACAATGTATATGATGTTGATGTAAAAATTGTTTGATATTGACGAACAATTTACTTAACTTCAATGTATATAGTCAATCCTATTGTCCGTTGTCATTTGAGTAATGGCTATTGATGGCAGATCTTTGATAGTCACACACCTGTTGGACCAGGGCTAATTAGCCGGCTGTAGACTTGACACACTGTAATCATTTTTATACTGTTGTCAAAAATCCATTAACTGTTAATACCTTAGTATGTTTGTGACAAGAAATAAAAAAGTATACAATATAACTGAACTTTTTTTTTACACACAGCCATTTAATGTTATGACAATAATTTGCAGTAATTTCAACATGAACAACAAATAAAGTGTGTAAATTATTCATACCATCACCGTCTTTTAATAATGATTTTAATTTTCAAAGCATTAATCAAGAAGCATCAACTGTTGTATTGATTTCCTGATATGATATTCTGAAGAGTTGCCATCGGATTTGACGGGTGTACATCATCAATTGACGGTTGTATCGCTTCAAAAAACAGCATCATTATTCATTAACTATAATTTTATGATTTTCCAAATATTCCACAGGAAGGGCATCTGAGATGCAAATTTAATTACGCTTATGTCTATACGATTATATAGGTTTTGCAGTGCAAACATTCGAAAAAGCAAAAATAGCAATAATACTGAACTCCAAGGAAATTCAAAACGGAAAGTCCTTTTGATAAAAAAATCAAATAATAAACATATCAAACGAATGAGAAATCACTGTCATATTCCTGACTTGGTACCGACATTTCCTTATGTAGACAATAATGGATTAATCCTTGTTTTATAGCTAGCTTAACCTATCACTTGTATAGTAATCTCATATAATTCCAGTAAATTGACAACAATGTTTGAGCATTTGTTAGTCCTGTATGATTTTTAATTTTAGTTTCTTGTGTATGATTCGGAGTTTAGTATGACGTCTATTATCACTGTACTAGTATACATATTTTTAAGGGGCCAGCTGAAGGACGACTCCGGGTGCGGGAGTTTCTCGCTACATTGAAGACCCATTAGTGGCCTTCGGCTGTTGTCTGCTCTATGGTCGGGTTGTTGTCGCTTTGACACATTCCCCATTTCCTTTCTCAATTTTCATAAGTTAAATTGGGTTACAGCAGTCAACATTGTGTTAGATCCTAATCACCGTAAATAAATAAAGGCAACAGTAGTATACCGCTGTTCAAAACTCATAAATCTATGGACAAAAAACAAAATCGGGGTAACAAACTAAAACTGAGGGAAACGCATTAAATATTAGAGGAGAACAACGACACAACATTAAAATGTAACACACACAGCAACGGACTAAGCATTAGACAACATCAACAAATATTTACTTCAACAAAGAAAAAAGTTAAAATATAGACACTCTATATACAAGCAAAGCCAACACAAAGCAAAAAAGAAAGATAAGAATACAAAAAAATGACAATAGCACAATAAAATATAGGTGTAGACTTGGAAAAACCGTAGTGGTTACAAATATGAAATTATACACTAGAAGCGAGCACTCTCAAAACATGGAGAGAGACGCTCTTTGTTATGTTTTTATTAATTGGAAATAGTAGGTCAGTCACTAGAGGAACAAGTTACGTATTGTCGGGGCCTAGTACTATGTAGGTGAATATTTTAAGTACTCTCAAGAGTTTTATCAAGTATTTACCGCAATGAATCACTTGAAAGACTATAAATATATTGAATAGTTTGAAAACACATGTAAACGTTCAGACTGTAATCATGGAACGAACTTGTTATATTGCAGTTTTACTTTGTACTACTTTTGTTTGCATAACCCAGTCAACGACTCTCCGGGAAGATGATTTCATGCCGCCAAAACCTGTTTTGCCACCAATCGATCCACTAAGAACTATCAGACCACCAATTGATCCTCCAGCAACTAGACACCCAGCATCCACTGAAATACCTAGATCAGTTAGACCTCCAGTTTCTCTCGGACATCCTCTTGATCTAGCTTTTATTATGGACACTACAGGAAGCATGTCTTCTTATATTAATATTGCGAAGGCAAATATTCGAAAAATTGTTAACGCTATTGTACGAAGTTCGCAAAGTAGAGTTCGGTTGGCCTTAGTGGAGTACAGAGATCACAAACCACAGGAGCGATCGTTCGTGACAAGAACCCATGATTTTACTGAATCCGTGGAAACAATGAAAACATGGCTGGACAATGCAAAAGCACAAGGAGGTGGCGACACACCGGAAGCTGTTGCTGATGCTTTGAATGAAGCGGCAATGTTATCATGGAATAAGGAATCAACTAAAATCAGTATTATGGTTTCCGATGCTCCTCCTCATGCTTTGGATCCTTCTATGGATAGTTCATTTCATAACGGATGTCCGAATGAACACGATCCAATGCAAACTGTACGAGAATTAGCTAAATTGGGTATAACATTATATACTGTTGGTGTCGAGCCATCTATCAATAAATACAAGGATTTTTTTGAAGCTCTAGCTTACAACACAGGTGGACAATATGTACCTATGCGAAACCCATACCAACTCATAAATGTGATAATTGGAGGAGCTCAGGAACAACTGTCATTGAATGAATTCACATCGGAAGTAAGGAATGAAGTCGAAAAATGTGTCGCTGATGGTCAAGAAGTCGATGAAAGCGCAATTGCCCAAACTGTTTATCAGAGACTAAATGCAAGAGGGGTGCAAACTAAGCACCTTACGAAAAACAGCAAAGCGTTAGAAGGGCCATCTTCAACAGCAAAGCTGTTAGCCGATTTGTCATCTATGGCTGACGTTAGGAAGAAAATAGGTAACAAATTCACATATGTCCCGATCCGGAGGTACGAAGGAAGATCGAGAAAAGGGCATAGAATGAGAGTTTCTTCTTCAAGTTTACGATCTCGTCCAACAGAACCAGAATTTCACAGAGTTTCATCTGACATAAGCCCAAGATATTTCGGACGCAGTTATGACCGTAGAGTAGGTCCTAAATTGGTTGGCGAGTATGGTGTAGAACCAAGATATATTTCACATAGAAGGAAAGGATATTCTGGTGCTCGGTCTCATGCAAAATCTCCGAGGGAAAAATTTACCACAGAAGAATCTGGTGTTAGTCTAGATCAAATTGAAAGGTTGGTAAAGAAAGAAACTGCGAGACTAAAATGAAACTATCAACGCGTGTATGTTTCTTAACAAAAACTTATATCTGGATAATAACTGGAGCTAATATAATGGAAACAGAACATGGTGTACTACAATATCCAAATCTGTGTTTATGGAACTTCAGTTTTGATTTATCTTTCGTATGTTTTATCTAAATGCTTTAATTATAGTCTTATTGATATAATTGGCATATTAAAGTATGTGAAGCAGTTTTTAAGTATCCTTTCCACATACTTAAGATCAATTCATATCTGTTCTGTGTACGCAGTAAGAATATTCATGAAGTTATTATGAAGAATGTTTTGTTTTGTAATATCAGTCGAAATTTTTCTTGACTTCAATACACAAAACGTGAAAATATAACAAGCAAGTCAATGAGAAAAATGTAATTAAAGGGTAAAAATTGTTACTTCGTTATCATAAGGTCAGGCCCAGAATCATTCCGTGTGAAAACAGGACTGTCTTTTACAGGCCAGGGGTCGATTTCACAAAAAAACTTACGATTAAGATTTATACTGATTTGTTCATGACTTAAGACAAATCTTAGTCGTAAGTTTTTTGTGAAATCGACTCATGGTACCGTTAATAACTATTAACATGTCGTAATGTTCTATTGTGTTGTCTTAAATGGTTTTTCATTTATTTGCATTGATATCATGTCATGTAATGTTGTAATTTTAGTGTAATATTTTACATTGCATAAAAGCGGGAGTTTTGGCTAGCCACAAAACCAGGTTCAACACACCATTGTTTTCTTAAAATATCCTGTACCAAGTCAGGAAATTGTTCGTTTCTGTTTGTGTTGCATTGTCTTTTTTGTTTTGTTTTTTTGTTTGTTTGTTGTAATTTAGTTTTTCTGTTGTTTCGTTCATTTCCTTTTATATTTGATGAATTTCCCTCCGGTTTAGTTTGTAACCCGGATTTGTTTTCTCTCAATCGATTTATGACTTTCGAACAGCGGTATACTTCTGTTTCCTATATTACAGACAAAACATGTCCACATGCTGGCTAGTCTCGACAAAATCTGAAATGTGGGATTGAATACCAAAGCCTTGATTCACATTCGAATGACAATGTTGGTTGTTTGTTTGAATAAAGTTGAATTAGGTTTCCTTTCATGAATGTGACCTACCGAATTTGACTATTTACCGGATTTGTTATCACATAAGCAACACGACGGGTGCAACATGTGGAGCAGGATCTGCTTACCCTTCCGGAGCACCTGAGATCACCCCTAGTTTTTTGGTGGAGTTCGTGTTGTTTATTCTTAGTTTTCTATGTTGTGTGCTGTTGTTTGTTTGTCTTTTTCATTTTTAGCCATGGCGTTGTCAGTTTGTTTTAGATTTATGAGTTTGACTGTCCCTTTGGTATCTTTCGTCCCTCTTTTACCGAACATCAAAAATTTTCATAGTTCACATCACCCCTTCTTTTTTTAAACCTGATAATGAAAAATCTTAAACCTTAAACAAAACCAGAATAATTAACCTAATAATAGTATATGCGGTATGATTTAAAATTTGTATCTATATATAATATAAGTATTTGATCAATCGCTTGGTAACTGTTATTATTCTTTTAAAATTACGGAATTGTTAATCGTGTTTTTATTTACCCTTTTCGTACCAATTCAAGCGAGATATCAGTGCATTTAGTAATCTCATCTATGATATTTTCGTTACTTAAAGTAAAGAATTGAAATATAAAATACCAGGTTACCCGTGTGTCAATCAGCAAGTAACATTCAAGTTGGAAGTTTTCATCTGGCATTACATCGTATTGCTAGTATAGGGAAATATTGGAAATGATGACAAGTTTTTCTAGACCGCGTCGATCTAGCTAGATCTTGACATGTGTACGACCATATCATGACCACTTGGTTTCTTTTGTGTCGTTGAGTTGTGGTCGAATTTGTGGTGTATGTGTACACAATTTTGTCGCAGGGGCAGATCCAGTCATTTTGAAAGGGGTGGGGTCCCAAACCAGGATAAAAGGGGGTTCCAACTATATGTTCCCATTCAAATGCATTGATCCAATACCCTGGATCCGCCACTGTGCCTGCTATATCACAATGTTTGTCTCTGTACCCAATTATGTCTGTTTGGAGTTATAAGTATATCTACATAAAGCCTTCTTTAACTTTTTTTCTGTCAAAAAATGACTGTACCAAACAAGGAAAAAATTAAAGTTGTTTTCCATCCGTTTGTATCGCTGAAAAGATGTATACTTATAAACTATTCACAAATAAAAAATGTACACCTTATGATATATCCTCCAAGAAATTGCACTACACTGATATATTTGACACTCAAATAAAACACTGACCCATACTAGCGGCACTTCTATGTAAATCTGCCACAATGAAGTACGCCCCCCTCTTTTGCTCCTATTATGAACTTAACTTTGATTTTGTCAGGTTTAGAGGACTGACCCCTTTTTTTATTTACATTATAGTTCGTTATTTCTGTTAAAACTTTTTCAGTACATCGCTTTTCATTTGCGTATCTAAACTACATGCTCGCATTTCCACTTGATATAGCATATAGATGAAGGAAACTGTAGTATACAGCTCTTAAAAAGCAATAAATCGATTGAGAGTAAACAAACTAAAATCGAGAGAAACACATCCAATATAAGTGGGGAAAAACAGACCAACAGAATCATTGATGTTCAACAAAACAAACGCCAACATACACAGAAACGGACTATTCGATAACAACTGCCGTATTCCTGGCTTGTTACATGACAAAATGGTGGGTTGAACATTGTTTTATGGCTAGCCAAACCTTCTGCTTATATTGCAATACAAGAATATATCGCCAACATGACAACACAACGTGACAGAAAAACAGCATAAACAAACACAAGAACACTCAGCACAGAGAAACGCACAAATAAATAATATAATAGTCGCTACAATATGTAAAACGCAGAAAAACGAAGAACATTTTCATTATCAACATCACAGTACATTTCAAACAGTGACGTATTTTGAAACGAATATATCATGATACTTATATAAATGCTTTGAAGACCTCGTAATTATACGACTAAATACTGCATGGAAAATTTAGTTGCAGAGGGGTTGTCGCTAAGACCAGACCTGTGTATAAAGATTGTGCAAACGTATTTTAGTCTTCTTTCATTAACTCGACTGTACTGACTAATAAGACATATGTAAAATGTACTGAAAATACAGAATACAAACTACAAACGATAAGACATAACACAATTTCCAACCGAAACAACATTTTCGATTTATTTCCCCGAGGGTAGATCAGCAGCACAATGGTCAGCACTTCAGAGTTGACTTGAGTTATCATTGATATGTTTATAATTATAAATTAACTGTAGACGAAACGCGCGTCTGGTGGAAATATTAAATTTTAATCCTGGTATCTATGATGAGTTTATTCAGTTTAAAGTACAGAGGTCAGGTTTAGAGATTTTGTGAATTGTTCGGACTCCTTTGATTTATCCTATGATACAATATAAAACATTGTATTTAAGACCTCCATTATTCAATTCAGTATATCCTGAAATATTTCAGGACCACAATAAATATTCGGTGAATATTGTTTTATTTTAGGATATCCTTAATATTTATAGATACTATTTATCTATAATCATATATTACAGGACCTCGACAATTCAATTTCAGATATCCTTGAATATTTATGGAGATCGACAATTATAACTAGAGCGCCAACTTTAAGTTCAGGATATTCTGAAATGTCTAATGGTAATATAAGTTTTATATTCCCCATTCAAAGTCCAAAGCGAGTTCAAATATTAATAAGAAGATGCGGTATGATTGCCAATGAGACAAATGTCTACAAGAGACCAAACTGACACGGACATTAACAACTATAGGCCTTCAACAATGAGCAAACCCATACCGCATTGTCAGCTATAAAAGGACCCAATATGACAATGTAAAACAATTAAAACGAGAAAACTAATAGCCTTATTTATTTAAAAAAATTAAGGAACCAAAAATCATAGCCAAACTCAAATAACCCATTATATAAATAACAAGAAAATCAAACAAACTTTTGCTACAAAGTATTTAAACTGAAAGAACTGATAGGAATTGCTGATCAAAAATATTTAATGCGCAGTGGTTTAAGAGAGGGGCAAAAGATACCAGAGGAACAGTCAAAACTCAGATTTAAAATGAACTGACAACGCCATGGCTAAAAATAGAAAGACAAACAGACAAACAATAGTACAGAGGACACAACATAGAAAATTAAAGACTAGGCAACACGAAAATAGGATACAAGGAAGTGACGAAAACACAAGTGGTATTTAAAGAGAGGCAGATTTGCACTTTAATGTCTTGTAAACACATGGTTGATAAATCGGCTATAATCAAGTTACATCAAAAGAACAAGTTGTTGAGAGCTTTTGTTGTGGCTAAGTGCTTAAAGTACTCTAAATTATAAATCACAAATGATTTAGTTAAACATGTTAAAATACCATAAACATATCGAATTATTTCAGAATATATGTAAACGTCCAGATTGTAATCATGGAACGAGCTTGTTCTATTGCAGTTTTACTGTGTTCTACTTTTGTATGCATTGCTAAGTCAAGAACTTTTAATGAATATATTGGCATGTCACCAGAACATCGTATGCAACAAATTGATTATCCAAGACTTGTGAGGCGTCCACCGATGGAACGTAAAGAACTTGTCAGACTACTAATCGATCCCGAGGAACCCGACATGATATGGCCACCAATCGATCGACCTAGGAGACCACCAACTGATTCTTCGACAACTAGGTCCACTATAAATCAACAACCTCCAGTTTCTCTCGAACATCCTCTTGATCTAGCTTTCATCATGGACACTACGGGAAGTATGTCTTCATATATTTAGAGTGCGAAGGCAAATATTCGAAAAATCGTTAACGCCATTGTATAAAGTTCGCAAAGTAGAGTTCGGCTGGCCTTAGTTGAATACAGAGATCATGAACCAGGAGATCGTTCGTTCGTGACTAGATCCAATGATTTTACTGAATCTGTCGAAGAAATGAAAACATGACTGGACAATGCAAAAGCACGAGAGGGGGCGACATACCGGAAGCTGTTTCTGATGCTTTGAATGTAGCAACAAAGTACTCATGGAATATGGAATCAACTAAAATCAGTATCATGGTTTCCGATGCTCCGCCTCATGCTTTGGATCCTTCTATGGATAGTTCATTTCATAACGGATGTGCGAATGAACATGACCCAATGAAAACTACGACTTAGCTAACTTGAGTATCATATTTTATACTGTTGGTGTTGATCCATTCACTGTTATCTATAGTGTTGTTTAAATTTATTTATATTTAGCTATCTTTCACTACGAAAGCTACATCAAAGCTCTTGATACCTCGGGATTAATAAATATGTAGAAAATTAAGGAAGCTATTTACCAGAAGAGACATAAAATAGCTAAAGTAAGGTTGTCGTTTTTCCTATCAAGGTAGTTGGCATTTTACATTTTTTACAGCGAGAAATTTAAGAAAAATATGTCATTATAGAACCAAAGAACTTGCTACTGAGCTGATGATACAAAAAAGAGGGACAAAAGATACCAGAGGAAAAGTCAAACTCATAAATCGAAAATAAAATAACAACGCCATGGCTAAAAATGAAAAACACAAACATAATATTACACACGAAACATCATAGAAAACTGTAGACTGAGCAACATGAACCCCACCAAAAACTGGGGTGATCTCAGTTGCTCCGGAAGGGTAAGCAGATCCTGCTACACATGTGGCCCCTGTCGTGTTGTTCATGTTATTACAAACCCGGTAAATAGTGTAATTCAATAGGTTACATTAATGAAAAGGGAAGGGGATTGTTGTTACGACGTAAGAAACATATCCGATATTTTCTGTGAAACGGTTATTCTTTTACGGTCAACCAACTCGCCATGGCATCAATAAAGTTTACGAAGGAATGATTTCAACTTCACTGTTTGGAACTCTTGGTTTAATAGCTTCCTTGTGAGCAGCAACCTTCAATGACAAAAAACATGATAGGAAATAAAAGCGCGGGAATATCGTATCAATTGGGTGATATATACTCCGTATACAGGCGCTGCTGGAATGTTGCTTCATAGAAAGAGAAAGTTCACAATTTGGAGGCTGAAATCATCTCATTTGTTGTAAAATTTTGTTTTCAACCGACCCTCATTGTCAATCCGGGATACATATATCCTCATATGTCTAATATACTTGATATCTATGGCATATCTAACGTCCTTGACCTATAGGAATCCTTTATTTTTCATGTTGTTTCGTTGCAGTACAATAACAATGAACATGTAGATATATGTTGATTTTATGTCAATAATCAACTATCTAGTTGAATCGACATGCAGATGTATATATTGTGTTTGTGTTGACTAGATACTTTTTCTGTTATGATCTTCGGTGGCCGGGTGTTACCTTTCAACGTCAGTTTTAATCTAAAGTCGTACTACAGTACATGATATATAAGGCATGAAGATGTTATTTTTACAGATCAGCTAAATTATCTATAGTAAAGGATCCAACAAATTAATGTAAGATACAGTCACAGAAATAATTATATGTATAAGTACGTCTGAACCAGTGACAACTCTACAACAGATTTATCCATCGGATCACCAGCAGTGATGGTGATATGTAGCTGTGTACATTATTTATATACAGCTCGTCTAAGCATCAACCCAACAATGTTAGATCTGTAAATTTTGTTTTTGTTGTTGTTTTGCAAATGAATTGTCTTCTGGAGTTTACTTTAAGATATCTTGTCTAATTGGGTGGCTCTCTATTTTATATTCTGTGGCAGTGCCTTATCTACTTAGGTTGACCTAAAGATATTTTGTTCTTTGTCGGGTGGCGCTCTCATTAATTTCCAGCGACAGTTATTTGTAGATATCTTGTTAATGTTGGGTGGATCACTCATTGATATACTGTGACAATAACTTGTGGTCTGGTGAAGATCTATTGAACTGTTGTATTTGTTCGTGGGTGCTATCATTTATATCCTGTTGCAATGACGGGTCTCCTATGGTTCTATAAATATTTTTTTTTTGTTAGGTGGCTCTCTCATTCATATCCTGTGACAATAATTTGTCAACTTGGGTTGATCTTTTGTTAACATGTAATTGTTCGGCGATGCACTCATTGATATACTGTGACAATGACTCATCAACTAGGAATGATCTTTTGATTATTTTATATTGTTCGGTGGTGCACTCATTGATATACTGTGACAATAACTTGTGGTCTATGAATGATCTTTTGTTAACTTGTAATTGTTCGGTGGTGCACTCATTGATATACTGTGACAATGACTCATCAACTAGGGATGATCTTTTGTTAACTTGTAATTGTTCGGTGGTGCACTCATTGATATACCGTGACAATGACTCATCAACTAGGGATGATCTTTTGTTAACTTGTAATTGTTCAGTTGTGCACTCATTGATATACCTGACAATGACTCATCAACTAGGAATGGTCTCTTGTTAACTTGTAATTGTTCGGTGGTGCACTTATTAATATAATGTGACAATAACTCATCAACTAACTAGGAATCTGATGTACAGTAGTTGTCGTTTGTTTATGTAATTTATACGTGTTTCTCGTTTCTCGTTTTTTTTTTATAGCTTAGACCGTTGGTTTTCCCATTTGAATGGTTTTACACTAGTAATTTTGGGGCCCTTTATAGCTTGTTGTTCGGTGTGAACCAAGGCTCCGTGTTGAAGGCCGTACATTGACCTATAATGGTTTACTTTTTTGAATTGTTATTTGGATGGAGAGTTGTCTCATTGGCACTCACACCACATCTTCCTAAATATATGATATGTTGTTAACTTGTAATTGTTCGGTGGTGCACTCATTGATAAACTGTGACAATGACTCATCAACTAGGGATGATTAAAGATATCTTGTTGTTTTTAGAGGACTCTCAAATTGATGTCCTGTGAATTAGTATCGTCTACTAGGGTTGATCTATAGATATCTTGTGGTTGTTAAATCGCTCTCTCATTGATGTCCTGTGAATAAGTATTGTTTAATAGTGGTGATCTATAGATATATTGTGGCATTCTGTCGATGATCAGTGACAATGACATTTCCTTTGTTTCATTCATTGATGTACATGCAATTCTACTAATATAATGTTTGGTTGGTATCTTCCTCATTGATAAACATGCCAACCAACTAATATCTTGTTTTTGTTAAGTGTCTCTCTCATTGATGAACATGCCAACCAACTCATATCTTGTGTTTGTAAGGTGTCTCTCTCATTGATAAACATGCCAACCAACTAATATCTTGCTTTTTTATGTGTCTCTCTCATTGATGAACATGCAATCAAACTAACATCTTGTGTTTGTAATGTGTCTCTCTCATTGATGAACATGCCAACCAACTAATATCTTCTTTTTGTTAGGTGTCTCTCTCATTGATGAACATGGCAACCAACTAATATCTTGCTTTTTTATGTGTCTCTCTCATTGATGAACATGTAATCAAACTAACATCTTGTGTTTGTAATGTGTCTCTCTCATTGATGAACATGGCAACCAACTAATATCTTGTGTTTGTTAGGTGTCTCTCTCTTTGATGAACATGCAAACCAACTAATATCTTGTGTTTGTAAGGTGTCTCTCTCATTGATAAACATGCCAACCAACTAATATCTTCTTTTTGTTAGGTGTCTCTCTCATTGATGAACATGCCAACCAACTAATATCTTGTGTTTCTAAAGTGTCTCTGTCATTGATAAACATGCCAACCAACTAATATCTTCTTTTTGTTAGGTGTCTCTCTCATTGATGAACATGCAATCAAACTAACATCTTGTTTTTGTAATGTGTCTCTCTCATTGATGAACATGCCAACCAACTAATATCTTGTTTTTGTTAGGTGTCTCTCTCATTGATGAACATGGCAACCAACTAATATCTTGCTTTTTTTATGTGTCTCTCTCATTGATGAACATGCAATCAAACTAATATCTTGTGTTTGTAATGTGTCTCTCTCATTGATGAACATGCCAACCAACTAATATCTTCTTTTTGTTAAGTGTCTCTCTCATTGATGAACATGGCAACCAACTAATATATTGTGTTTGTAAGGTGTCTCTCTCATTGATAAACATGCCAACCAACTAATATCTTCTTTTTTTTAGGTGTCTCTCTCATTGATGAACATGCCAACCAACTAATATCTTCTTGTTGTTAGGTGTCTCTCTCATTGATGAACATGCAATCAAACTAACATCTTGTTTTTGTAATGTGTCTCTCTCATTGATGAACATGCCAACCAACTAATATCTTCTTTTTGTTAGGTGTCTCTCTCATTGATGAACTTGGCAACCAACTAATATCTTGCTTTTTTTTGTGTCTCTCTCATTGATGAACATGCAATCAAACTAACATCTTGTGTTTGTAATGTGTCTCTCTCATTGATGAACATGCCAACCAACTAATATCTTGTTTTTGTTAGGTGTCTCTCTCATTGATGAACATGGCAACCAACTAATATCTTGTGCTTGTTAGGTGTCTCTCTCTTTGATGAACATGCCAACCAACTAATATATTGTGTTTGTAATGTGTCTCTCTCATTGATGAACATGCCAACCAACTAATATCTTCTTTTTGTTAGGTGTCTCTCTCATTGATGAACATGCAAACCAACTAATATCTTGTGTTTGTAATGTGTCTCTCTCATTGATGAACATGCCAACCAAATAATATCTTCTTTTTGTTAAGTGTCTCTCTCATTGATGAACATGACAACCTACTAATATATTGTGCTTGTTAGGTGTCTCTCTCTTTGATGAACATGCCAACCAACTAATATATTGTGTTTGTAAGGTGTCTCTCTCATTGATAAACATGCCAACCAACTAATATCTTCTTTTTGTTAAGTGTCTCTCTCATTGATGAACATGCAAACCAACTAATATCTTGTGTTTGTAATGTGTCTCTCTCATTGATGAACATGCCAACCAACTAATATGTTCTTTTTGTTAAGTTTCTCTCTCATTGATAAACATGCCAACCAACTAATATCTTGTTTTTGTTAGGTGTCTCTCTCATTGATGAACATGCCAACAAACTAACATCTTGTGTTTGTAATGTGTCTCTCTCATTGATGAACATGCCAACCAACTAATATCTTCTTTTTATAAGGTGTCTCTCTCTTTGATGAACATGCCAACCAACTAATATCTTGTTTTTGTTAGGTGTCTCTCTCTTCGATGAACATGGCAACCAACTAATATCTTGTGTTTGTTAGGTATCTCTCTCATTGATGAACGTGCCAACCAACTAATATCTTGTTTTTGTTAAGTGTCTTTCTCATTGATGAACATGCCAACAAAGTCATATCTTGTTTTTGTTAGGTGTCTCTCTCATTGGTGAACATGCCAAAAGACTAACATCTTGTGTATGTAATGTGTCTCTCTCTTTGATGAACATGCCAACCAACTAATATCTTGTGTTTGTAATGTGTCTCTCTCATTGATGAACATGCCAACAAAGTGATACATTGTTTTTGTTAGGTGTCTCTCTCATTGATGAACATGCCAACAGACTAACATCTTGTGTTTGTAATGTGTCTCTCTCTTTGATGAACATGCCAACCAACTGATATCTTGTGTTTGTAATGTGTCTCTCTCATTGATGAACATGCCAACCAACTAATATCTTCTTTTTGTTAGGTGTCTCTCTCTTTGATGAACATGCCAACCAACTAATATCTTGTTTTTGTTAGGTGTCTCTCTCTTCGATGAACATGGCAACCAACTAATATCTTGTGTTTGTTAGGTGTCTCTCTCATTGATGAACATGCCAACAAACTAATATCTTGTTTTTGTTAGGTGTCTCTGTCATTGATGAACATAACAACAAACTAATATCTTGTTTTTGTTATGTGTCTCTCTCATTGATGAACATGCAAACCAACCAATATCTTGTTTTTGTTAGGTGTCTCTCTCTTTGATGAACATGCCAACCAACTAATATCTTGTTTTTGTTAGGTGTCTCTCTCATTGATGAACATGCCAACCATCTAATATCTTGGTTTTGTTAGGTGTCTTTTTCATTGATGAACATGCCAACAAAGTCATATCTTGTTTTTGTTAGGTGTCTCTCTCATTGATGAACATGCCAACAAACTAACATCTTGTGTTTGTAATGTGTCTCTCTCTTTGATGAACATGCCAACCAACTAATATCTTGTGTTTGTTAGGTGTCTATCTCATTGATGAACATGCCAACAAAGTCATATCTTGTTTTTGTTAGGTGTCTCTCTCTTCGATGAACATGGCAACCAACTAATATCTTGTGTTTGTTAGGTGTCTCTCTCATTGATGAATATGCCAACAAACTAATATCTTGTTTTTGTTAGGTGTCTCTGTCTTTGATGAACATACCAACAAACTAATATCTTGTTTTTGTTATGTGTCTCTCTCATTGATGAACATGCCAACCAACTAACATCTTGTTTTTGTTAGGTGTCTCTCTCTTTGATGAACATGCCAACCAACTAATATCTTGTTTTTGTTAGGTGTCTTTCTTTTTGGTGAACATGCGAACAAACTAAAATCTTGTTTTTGTTGGGTGTCTCTCTTATTGATGAACATGCCAACCAGCTAATATCTTGTGTTTGTAAGGTGTCTCTCTCATTGATAAACATGCCAACCAAGTAATATCTTGATTTTTTATGTGTCTCTCTCATTGATAAACATGCAAACAAACCAACTTCTTGTGTTTGTAATGTGTCTCTCTCATTGATGAACATGCCAACCAACTAATATCTTCTTTTTGTTAGGTGTCTCTCTCTTTGATGAACATGCCAACCAACTAATATCTTGTTTTTATTAGGTGTCTCTCTCTTCGATGAACATGGCAACAAACTAATATCTTGTGTTTGTAATGTGTCTCTCTCATTGATGAACATGCCAACCAACTAATATCTTGTTTTTTTTTTGGTGTCTCTCTCATTGATGAACATGCCAACCAACTTATAACTTGCTTTTGTTAGGTGTCTCTGTCATTGATGAACATACCATCAAAATTATATATCTTGTTTTTGTTAGGTGTCTCTCTCATTGATGAACATGCCAACCAACTAATATCTTGTTTTTGTTAGGTGTCTCTCTCATTGATGAACATGCCAACCAACTTATATCTTGTTTTTGTTAGGTGTCTCTGTCATTGATGAACATACCATCAAAATTATATATCTTGTTTTTGTTAGGTGTCTCTCTCATTGATGAACATGCCAACCAACTAATATCTTGTTTTTGTTAGGTGTCTCTGTCATTGATGAAGGACACCTAAGGGTGCGGGAATTCTCGCTACATTGAAGACCCATTGGTTGCCTTCGTCTGTTGTTTGCTCTATGGTCGGGTGGTTGTCGCTTTGACATATTCACCATTTCCTTTCTCAATTTTATACCAAAAAACTAATATCTTGTTTTTGTTAGGTGTCTCTGTCATTGATGAACATGCCAACAAACTAACATCTTGTGTGCGTTAGGTGTCTCTGTCATTGATGAACATGCCAACGATTTAATATCTTGTTTTTGTTATGCGTCTCTCTCATTGATGAACATACCAACGAATTAATATCTTGTTTTTGTTAGGTGTCTCTGTCTTTCTTTTTGGTGAACATGCGAACAAACTAAAATCTTGTTTTTGTTGGGTGTCTCTCTCATTGATGAACATGCCAACCAAATAATATCTTGTTTTTGTTAGGTGTCTTTCTCATTGATGTACATGCCAACAAACTAATATCTTGTTTTTGTTAGGTGTCTCTGTCATTGATGAACATACCAACAAACTAATATCTTGTTTTTGTTTATGTTTCTCTCTCATTGATGTAGTGGCATACCAATAAAGTGTCTAGTGGGATTGGCCAAAAGATCTCTTATTTTTTTGTGTGTGGCTCTTTGATTGGTGTACATGCTAATGTACTGTCTACTATAGTTGGCCTGTAGATATCTAGTTTAAAACTTATTGGTTTCAACCAGAGAAAAGAGAAAATGTAAAAAGCAAAAGAAACAAAAATTATTGTATTTATAGTTAACATTCATAATATAAACATAAATACTAAATGACAATTATATTGAGGTGATAGCACAACAAATCTGTGTCCCCAAATGGCTTCTTGTAAATACTTAGAAATCTGTCAAATCAAATGGCTTCTTATAAAAAGTAAGATATCTGGCTAATCAAAAGGCTTCTTGTAAAAAGTTAGAAATCAATGGCTCCCCATAAACATTCAGAAGAAATATGGCTTAACAAATGGCCCCAAGTGAATACTGCAATAGCAATGATACTAAAAAAATCAATAAACTTCTTTAAGGTGGTACCTAACACTTTCATTAAAATTAATTTGGCTCGTTTAATTTTCATAAAATTTTGACAAAGTATTTACTTTGACCATTTAACAAAAATATCAAAATATCAAAAATTTTGAACCAACCATTTTATCAGAAAAATTACACTGGTTATATAGCAGTTTGACAAATACCAATTTTGATCATTGAGAAACTTTATGTTCCCTTTACAACCCAATGTAATTAAAACGTTTAGCTGACTCTACAGAGTTATCTCCCTGTAGAGTTAGATACCACCTTAAATACTTATCACAAAGTAGTATGGCATGATTATTTTCTCAAGAATTCTTACTTATCCTTCAGGAATATTTTCCATCACACATGGCATTTCTGTGACAAATAATTATGATACTAAATAACTTATTTTAAGAGCACAGAAATCATAAATCATAATTTGGTCAGCTTTCAGCACAGAAGTTGCAATGAGCTCAGTAACTTTATTTGCACATACAAAGCATGTTGTATAAACAATGCCAATGAGACAATTATCCATCACAGATTAAAGGACTTAATTAGATGTGAGCAAAAATATTAATATAAACTAGATCTTAAAAAATGTCTTTCCGGCTCAAACATTTTTTTTGGAGACATCAGCTTTAAGCTTATTTTCAATATCTAAAAAAAGTATTAACTGACAACCTAATGTATCATTCCTTTCATGTGACCTGATAAGAGACCGGGACTTAAAGTTAAGTACCCCCAGTGTAAATGACCCACAGGTTAATTACATAAGACATGACCCTAAAATATTTTAAAAAGCCACATTTTCTTACTACTCATATGTGATATAGCTCATTCAAACCACATGTTTACATGTATAGGCATATCAATTACAGATAAAGGGAAATAACTCTAAATGACTTTAGTTGGCCTAACATAAATCATGGAGACCTTTGTAAATTTAACAGGATGACATTTTGTGACAACGTTAATTTTTAATTTTCCTACAGATTTATATTTTAAATAACACAAGGGTCAACTCAATTAATCTAGCACTTAATATTAGTGACAAGTCTCACTATAGAAGCATTTGCATTAAATTTGTGTTTGACACAATAAATATACTTTGGATTTTGGTTCTCTACTCTCTCGTTTTGCTCTTTGAACAAAATTTGCCATTGTGATTCATATCAATGTTCTGAAATTCACTATCCTTTTTTATTTAGATGATGAAACATGATTTATGGCTTTTCCTTTCACTTCTCTTTGACCATTTGTATCACAGTTTTTCCTCTAGCATGACCTTGTTCAACTTTTTCAAATGCGGCCGGTACATCTTCAAATGGAAATACTTTGTCTATCACTGGTATTATCTATAAAGAAAATTAAAAATGATCCATTAATAAAATACTGTGTTTTCATTTGTTTTTGTGAATACAATTTACTTATTTTCATAGATTGAAGATATTTTATATTTTCGCAGAAATTTCATTTTGGGGACAAATTGTTTTGAAGGCAGTTTTGTCTTTGCCTCAGTTTGTTTGCACCCCCCTTAAATCTGCCATCCTTTTAATACAAAATGTTCATATAAATCCAAAATAATAATGCCATTTACTTTTCTTTCACTATTCTGAGCATCAAATTCTGACAACAAAATTTCAACTGGATTAAATTCCTTCTAATTGTATCAATTTCCTATTCATGCAAAATGGCTGTAAAGTAAGGGGAGATAATTCTATTTTTATTTAAATTTCCCAAAAATTAAAAAAAAGGTTGACTTGCTAATTATTAACTAGAAGTATATTAAGTTTATATAAAAAAAGAGTTTTGTATCTAATTGATTAAAATCTAATATAAAAATGATAACTTTTTATTCCTAAAGAATTTATTTTGTAAACTTAAATTCTTTTTTAGACCTTTTCAAATGTTAAGTTGTGGGAAATACTGACAAGTTGCCTTCCCAATTCCAATTTCATGCCTTAAACTAATGAGTAAGGAAAATAATGAGCCTGGGTAGCTACAGGCTCCCTAGCATCATCTAGGAAGTATTTCTGCAAGGGTACAGGTCGCCCCCTGGTGACCCGCTTACTTTGCGGGATGCCTGGGTTGCAGTGATCTGCCTGAACCCTAAATAAACAATTCATATAGAAAAGAAACTAATAAACATTTTGAAAATTATTTACAATGTTGTCCAATGTATCTTTCAACAATGTATGTACAGAATGGGGATTTCTTTCTCTTTTTCTCAAATGAAAGCAAGGTAGCAATCCACATAGAGAAATGACAACTTTACTACAGCACACAATATTCAGATGCCATTCTCATCAGGTTTTTCTGTTTTTCTTCCATCTCTTCCTTTCACATTAGGGTTTTCCTTTAACTCCTTGTTATGCCTAACCAGATTACAGACAAATTCAAATTCGTCTAATTTTTGTTTCAAACTTAACAAATGCCTGTTCTAAAGATTAGGGAAACAACATGAGTCCACGAAAGATACACATAAATGATGTTTTTTACATAATATTTACCTGGTCATCATCTACAAGTTTAGCAAATCTTTCTAAAGCTTTCCCTGTGGGTAAATAGATTGCCCATCTATGGCTTATTCCTTTTCTTAAACCCTACAATTCATAAAAGAGCATGTAAATAACAGAAATACAAAGGTACAACACTATTGGTTATGAATAAAAAGAACATAGCTTACTATTGGTTATGGGTTTTACTCATTGTTGAAGGCTGTAGGGTGACTTATAGTTGTTTTAATTTCTGTGCCATTTGTTCTCTTGTGAAGAGTTGTCTCATTGACAATCACACCACAGCTTCTTTTTTATTGTGACTATATTTAGTGAATATAGCAATAAGTCAACAGTGTAAGCCCAATATCACAAAATGAAACTGAAACTATATGATGCCTTAATCAGCAGTCTAAAAGCTAATGTGTGATTTCATTTATTTTGGAGGATACTAATTTTAATGGATTTTAAGAGAACTAATCTTTTCATGGAAATTTAAGTTGGCTTAAGTCTGTATACAATTATGTAGAAAATGTGAACTTCAAGGAACATGTAAATGTATGGATTTACTAGTTTTCTAAATTGAATTGTTTTATATCTTTTCAATGAGGGGCTTTTTATAACAGTATGGGTTTTCTCATTGTTGAAGGCCATGAAATACACAAATATTGGTATCTGACAAATAAAACGAATTCACAGTACCACTGTTATCTATGTTACAACGAAACTCATACAACTGTCCAGGTTATGCTTAACAATTGTGTTAAGAGACTTTATATTTTTAATTTTGATTTTATTTTTTTTTCAGTGCCGCTCTTTATAAAAGTAAGAAAATTGGTTAGTACTATAAAAATAAGGACATGTGGTATGATTGCCAATGAGATAAATATCTTCAGAACTTCAAATGAAGTGAATGTAAGCAATTATATAGGGCATCCAACAAAGATAAAAATCTATACATTATAGTTGGCTTTAAAAGATTGTATGAATGCCCTTTAAGGTCAAGCATCAAAAGTCAGTTTTTTGTTATGATAGCCCCAAATGACTTTAATCTGTTATCGTCATATCTCATTTTATAACTGACATTAGTGTCAAATGGAGTAACATGTTAATTGTTTATGTTATTTTAACAAATATTTTACTGTCATGTCGGTTCCACAATTCTTAGATATATGACGATGTGGTATGAGTGCCAACTTGACAACTCTCCATCCAAATCACAATTTATAAAAGTAAACCATTATAGGTGAAAGACCCCTCATTGAAACATAAGAAACAATTCAATTGAGAAAACTAACAGCTTAATTTATAACAAAACATTTAAGGTGGTACCCATCACTTTAACTTAAATTAATTTGGCTCGTTTAATTTTCTTAAAATTTTGACAAAGTATTTACTTTGACCCTTTGACAAAAATATAAAAATTTGAAAAAAATTGAACCAACCGTTTTATCAGAAAAATTACACAGGTTATATAGCAGTTTGACAAACACTTATTCTGATCATTGAGAAGCTTAATATTCCCTTAACAACAAAACGTTATTTAAACTTTTAGTTGATTTTACAGAGTTATCTCCCTGTAGTGTTAGGTACATCCTTAAGGAAATTCAAATATGACAGACTTGTGTTTAGATTTTAGTTGTAACCTTTACTGAATCTCCATACCAAAGAAGTGTCAATAGCAGCATCTGACAGCGATCTTAATAGTCCTACAGGTATACCATAGTCATCAATGTTCTGTAAAAACGGATGTTTTAACGTTATATATTTGGAGTCATTGCATTTGGAAGATTTCAAGAATTCCATCGAATATCCTGTTTTCTCCTTTCCAAAACTATCCAATATTATGTCAAATCTGAAATAAAATACCATTAAATTGTAATTAAATGATTTACAACAAGAGTGCATTCACTGAAATTTCTCACCTTCTTACTTATCATTGATTTTATGTTGGAAGTCCTAAATTTAAAGCTATACGACAAGTATCAAATAAACATGATCTAAGAAAATATGGTCACAGTCAGAAAAACAAAACCGGACATACATGTACACCTTACAATCATTCCATACACCAAATATAGTTGACCTATTGCTTATAGTTTCTAAGAAACTATTTAACATAAAAACTTAACATGACCAATGAACCATGAAAAAGAGGACAATTAACTAGATCAAAACGAAATGCTTGGAAATTCTACTGTGGTAGCTGGAATGTGAAAGTTTCAAATTATGTGTTGTACTTTTATGTCATCATATAGAATGATAGGCAAATGTATATGTATTGTGCCCCCAGAGAATACAAGAATCCCATCACTTTTGTTGTACATCAATGTTGTCCATAAGATGTGATTCATTGATCTTTTGTCTATTTGTTCTGAAGTGTTTGGTTAATCAGTACTTTTTGTACTGTCATTCAATATTTATTGCCAATTTTTCAGCTTCTCTGTGATATGAACTCTTAATCTCAAATTTGTTACACATATCTGTATGCAGATAATTTACCTCACGATTTTGTCCTTCTGTCAAAAATTGCAGTTCAATTTCTGATTTTAGTTTTTCCTGCTTTCAAATTTATTCTTTAGTCAAGATAATTATTTACTGATTTTTTAATTGCTTGTATGCCAATAACTATGACTTTAATACAGAACAAAATGTAACATACTTTTCCATATTAGCTAATTCTTGCCTGACATCTTGTTTTGTGTAGTCAATGACAACATCAGCACCAAGGGAGGTTACTAGCTCTATTGCATCTGTACTGCATATTGTAGCTACTTCAGCTCCAAAAGCCTTCATCAGCTATCAATAAAATAAACAAGTATTTTAACTTAAGATTAATGGATGTTTCTTTATATAACACTCAGTCAGGTTGACAAAAATGAGAGATAAATTGTCTACTGTTCTAATTTGACATATTTCAGTCATTATAAATTACTTGATTGAATGGTAAAATGTTTGAGACCTTTTAAAGCTTGCAATGTTATATGGATTTTGCTCATTGTTGAAGGCCGTTTTTTTAAATTTTATTTATTCGTCATTGGGTCTCATGTGGAGAGTTGTACAATTGGCAGTTGTACCACATTTCTAAAGGTTTTATTATCTAATATTTTATAATGTATATGTCCTGTTTAATCATGGTGTTATACACAAGAAAAACTAAAAAAAAAAAAAAAATGTGCAACAGATCTGTTTGCCAAATTATTTAAAATATTTCTCCACTTTAAAAATTAAATTTGAAGAATTCTACTTGCTCAGGCACCATGGATGTTATCAACACATTTCTGATGACATTGCATCACAACAATTTGAGCACAAGTAAAAAAAGAAAGACCTTTTAGCATTTACAATTATTTTCATTATAGTTTCTATTATCAATGTTATATGAAAATTAAATTATAAAGAATTAAAATATTGAAAAAATAAATTATATATGAATTAATTTGTTGTTCGGTCACACTTTCAATATTTGAATTCCTGGATAATTCATTCAGTATAACGGTTGATTCATTAATTTCTCTTTGGTACCAATTATCATAAATTAAGAACTAGAGGGTCCAAGGACCCTGTGTCGCTCACCTTAGATTTTTGTTGACAATTGATGCATGAAATAGGGAAACTTTGTGAACCAAAATCTTATCTTTCTTGTGATTGAACTACTTTCAACTAGTTTTTAGTTTTGAGGTCTAAAACACACTTTTCAAGTATTGTGTTGTTCTCTCATGGACATACATATCTATATATTTGTTCTATATAAACTCATCATCAGTACCAGGACTACATTTTGTATATACGCCAGACGCTATCATTACTGGTCAAGGATCATCAAGAAAACTTTAATTGATTTTGACATGTTCATCATATACAAGTTGTTCAATTGGTTTTGACAGCAAAGTTACTGATCATTATGGAGAATGAAAACAGATCAACTGTATCAATCTTTTTACTGGACCCAAGATTATACTCTTTTATGAGTGGTGACCTGATCTTTAAATTAAGATTTAAAATGAATAGGTATTACTTGAATTGAACAAGAAGGTAGACACAGAAAACTAAGTTTTTGCTAGCTTAAATAGAGACGACCTTTATAGTAGTTCTAATATGTGTGAAGCTGCTATTTGTTTGTCATTTTTAGGTTGTGACCATGTTTGTCTCCAACTCATTTTTTTTTCTCTTCTGCAGGTTTTGTTCTTATTAATTTCAAAAATGAATGGGGTGTGAAAAGTAATAAAAATACATCAAAATTAATTGTTTATTATGAAAAATTTGAACACATCAAATACTTAAAATAATGCATTATAATATTCATTGTCTTATACATTTTTTTTTATATATGTGCATTAAAACAGTTCACTTATAGAACAATATTTACATTCTATAACAACACATTTTAAAAGTCAAAATATGAAAGTAAATACAGTATATATAAAAAGCAACACAGCGATTGTATTATGATATGATTATTGTTTCCATAACTTGACCTTCAAAATAACTTGAAGTTAATTTGTAAAGACTTGTCGAGAAGAATATTCAAGAGTTTTTTTCAACTTAAAAGTCTAGATTCTATATATAATTTATTTCCTCTTGAACATTTAACAACTATCTGTCAAAGTATTTGTCATTTTTGTTTCCTTTCTATTCATGGTATACTGAGTTGTACCATAGTATCTCCGTTTTAAACTTTATTCATATCAGTTCTGGTGGATTTGCTTTAATGCAAGATTCTAGAGTTTACTCCATACGTTTATTAATTTTTGTTATGATGATGTTATTATAACAACAACTGAAACAATCTATATAATTCTTATTTTCTTCAGCAGTTAGTTTACTGAATTTACTTTGCATATTATAAAACAGTCATTAAATGTTCTCAAATTTCTTCTCTATTAAGCAAATGTTCTCAAATTTCTTCTCTATTAAGCAAATGTTCTCAAATTTCTTCTCTATTAAGCAAATGTTCACAAATTTCTGCTCTATTAAGCAAATGTTCACAAATTTCTGCTCTATTAAGCAAATGTTCACAAATTTCTGCTCTGTTAAGCAAATTTTCCGATTTCTGCTCTATTAAGCAAATGTTCACAAATTCTTCTCTAATAGGCAAATGTTCACAAATTTCTTCTCTATGAAGCAAATGTTTACATGAATTGTTCATTAGTTTCTGTTTTATAAATGACTTCTACATATTTATCAAATGTATAAGCAACCACAGAGTTGAGTAGAATGACAAACTAATGCAATATTTGATTTTTTTTTCCCTCAACATTTAACCCTTAGCATGAATTAATGATTTACACATATTGATAAACCTGTACTTAGAATAAGACATGAAATCATAAGAAATCAAAAATGTTGGATTTATGGATTGTTTTTCAATTTGGAGAACTCCAAGTACTTATATTATAATAAATCATGTGGTATTTGTACAAAAACTGATTTATTATGTCTGATATGAACATGAGAGCATTTCTTAAACAGAAAAGTCAATGAATATTGGATGAGATAAATATATAGATTAATTTGGCATTACAAAAAGTAAACTGTACATACTTAATCATGATAAATGTTTAGTATATTATATATATATAGTGAATAACAGTATTGTAAATTGTATCAAGTTATCTATATCAAAAATTATAATCAATATATGTACATAACAGCAAGGATTTCAACATTCATAAACATTTTGATTATTTAATCATAGTTCATCAAACAGCCAGTTAAATTTAATCATTTTGTAGGAAGAGAAATGAGGCATGGAACTTGTGATCTTCAAAACTCCCTTTTTACATCTATATTAAAGTAATGGCTTTTGATTGTATTCAAAAATAAATATTTCAAGAATTATATATATATATACATTTATAACAAGTAAATATCAGGAGTGTTCACATGCGAAGTGCACATAACTCTCCACTGATACAATGAGCATTCAGGTAGTAGAAGTTCTAAAATTTGATATCTCCAATCATTACTGACTTGAAATAAATGGAATTCTACTTTTCTTCCATAGCAAAATGGTTGACCAATCACCAAGGGCCTTTCTGCTTTATGGAAGTCAAAGCAACACAGTTTCAAATTTCTTTACCTCTGCTACCGTTAATCCAGTGTACCTATAAAGAAGAAAGCTTTGTAAAGAAGCTTTCTTCTATACAGGTAATACTGGATATCAGAAGTTTTGAAGCCAACTCCATTTCTATTCCTACTTATGAAAAGGCAAATCTGTTGGAGTGGAAACCCATTTTCCTTTAAAACCACTCCTGCACATTTGAGGTTGCATTTTCAGCAACCACAAATGTGTCATGTTTTTCAGCGGGTTAAATTTTCATTGTTTCAAGCAAAGCTGGTTTCGGCATATAAAATAATCATTACACTGAATCATTGTGTTTCAATGGCTACATATATAACTTTATGATCTGACCAATAGGAATCAAGAACATCTGTTTCAAAATTTACCTTACTATCAAAATTTAGGAAAATTAAGTCCAACAATGTACCATAAGATGTAGTAGGTTTAGACACAATTTGTGAACAGCAAAATGAATCTCTCATGAACTTTAAAAAAGAAGTGTTCCCAGTGTTTAAATCAATATTAAAGTCTCCCATTATGATAATTTTTGGATGTCTTAAATACACATCAGGAAGAAGGTTTGCAAGGAAAGTATCTTTTAGTTGTTGCAATTTACAGATTGGTGCTTTGTAAACAAAGACAACTTGAAAAAGACCTTTGCTGGGTGATATTATGTCTGCTATAACAAACTCTAAAGATGGAGTTGAGAAAGTGACTGTATTGTGAAGAATACAATCATTTCGATAATATAATACCAAACCATGAGGTGGTCTTGTATTAAAGTTTGTTTGCTTTTGGTCTAATCGAACTGGTGGTTCAAAACCAGGTACATGAAAATCATCATTTTCATCTGTTGAAACAAGTCTTGATTCAGCAATACCAATAACATCAGCATCCAAGATGTTAGGGTCTGATTTTATATCATTAAAGTGAGCATGCAAAGACCTTGAGTTGTTGAAAACTACTTTAAAATAGTTACTTGATAAATTATACAATGGCTTAAAGCACAACTGTAGAGTTGCATCTGTCCTTAGTCTGTGTAATTCTTGTCGAACACACTCTGCTACAGCTATTGCTTCTTGATTAAGATCTAATATCTGTAATCCAGTTAAAGATGTTACTCTGCTTAGCGCAACATAGTGAATATGTGGTATTTTCCCTTTACGTTTTGATTTCAGACTAACAACAACTTCTTGTAATGTGTCTCCTTGCGATTTATGAATTGTTTTTCCGGCTGCTGGACGAAGAGGAAATTGAATTCTTTCAAAGGTCTTATATTTATAAGTAAATGACCTTTTAATGTCAAACATTGGAGTCCATGTTTTTTCAACATCTTTTCCATACAAGTGTGAATATTTTCTTCTACTGTTAGCACCAATTCTGGCATCCTCAAACTTAACCCATATGATACTTGGTCTTATAGATTTAGTTTTGCACTCTATCAATTTAAGTTCACAAGTTGAACCATTTGTGAGACCATCAGTGACTTCAATATTAGCTGTAAGATCATATTTCATCCCAATTGCTAATACCACTTCCTTTGCAAGATTGGCTGTATCAGACTGTTTTTCTGGTAAAGAACTAAGTAATTTTGTTTTTACAGATGCTGGTAAATCCCCACAAACTGTGTCAACTGCTTTAACTTTAACCTTTTGTGAGCCTAATTTAGATATGTATTGTAAATTAAAATGATCCACTAAAGCATTTTCAACAAACAAATGAGTAGCATTAGTTCTGTATGATGGATCACTGATTGAAACAGTTCTTGTATTTAAAACTGCAAAATCATTTTCAGTCAGCTGATTTTGTCTCAACCTATTTAGTAATTGAGCAAATTCCAAATCATCTTTTTGTCTCATTATTTCAGTAAGTTCATGAAAAGAAAATAATAATTTCCAGTAATTAGGAGCTAACACTGTTAATCCTTTGCTTAGATCATTGAAAATCCAGCTGTCAAATACAGGTTGGAGTTGGAAAAAGTCACCAATAGCTATGATACTCACGCCACCAAATGAACAGTTGCTTCCCTTGATTTTTTTCAGCCTTCTTTCCAGTAAAGAGAACATTTTGTTTCCAACCATTGTGTATTGAGAACATCACATGACAGTGACTGGTCAAGTCCTTTATTTGGTTGTATCTGGAAAGCATTGTGAATAGTCAGACCATTTATATTGTAAGCTGCCTTTCCAGTAGGAGCACAAAGAAGAATTCTTATATCGTCAGGGTCCTCACCTTCAATAGAACATAAGTGTCTGTGTAAAGCTTGAAATATTGTTCTGACAACTACAGATTTTCCGCATCCTGCTCCACCTGTCAAAAATGTATAAAATGGTTCATGTTTTGTTTTAACCCATGTGACAACATGTTTGAAAAATTCCCACTGTTTCTTATTCAAGGATCTTATCAAATCAAAATAATCACTCTCACTTATTCTGTTGGCATGATTTGTCAATTCTACTGTTCTTGCTTCAATTCCAACTTCACGAGACATATCATACAGTCTATGTTCTGTTGGTCTATCTGGATTGAAATGAACATACTGTTCTGATTCTGTTGGGCCTATTTCAGCATCTTCCATTTCTACTTGCTGTGTGGCAGGTGCTATTTGATCATTCTCATTACAATCATTTTCTGCCTCTTCTATAGCTTTCTCTAGATCTATTACTTTTCCTTCATATTGCTTAGCTTTCTTTTCTAATAGTCTTGAAACAGTCAAGTACATTTTTTCAAATGTTTCATGTCCACATTGCAAATCTGAAAGTTCATTTCTCCATGGATAAAATAACATTAAGCGTTCTCTGTAGAAGTTTTCAGAGTCAGTCTTGTAATTATATTTAACATATCTTATAACCTTCGGTGTTTTTCTTTGGTATATTCTAATACCATTCTTCAGTGTTATGTTGATTTTGTTATTGTTTTCTTCTATAACATCTGCATTTGTCTCTTCATTTTCACTTTCAGATTCATTTTCCTGCTGTTCTGTTTCATGATCTGAGGATTCCAAGTTTTTAGGATACTGCAATTCAAGCTGAGATACATAGTCTGCTAAACACCAGTTCTCCAGTTGTTTTGGTCTACGCGAGTATCTTTTAATATCATTGTCTGATTCTATTTCAGTAGAGTCTGGGCCTAGTTTTTCTAGGGCTGATGATTGTTTTAGAAGGAAAGTTCTTTTGTGTTGTGGAGATGTGTTAATGAAGACAACTTGTCTTGTTGCTTTTGTTAAAGGCATCTGTAGTGTTAAGTATGTTGCTTCTTGTGCGCTTGTTTCAACAGAATTTGAAAAGTAATTCCCAATGTGCCTTACTTGATGCTTCAAGTCTAAATTTCCCTGTCGTGCTTCTTTTGCTGCTTGGTCTAGTAATGCACTCATACCTTTTTGTGACTTGCTTATGTATGAAACAATATACACTGCACATGCAAATGCATCTAAAACAAACTGTAAATCATGGTTTGCTTGCCAAGCTATCAACACAGTTTTCATGTAACCATTAACACGGACTTCAGATGGTTTTCGTTTGAGAAAAACTTTTGGACCACTCAAGTTGCTTCTTATGGCCTTTATGTAATTTTCATCATTCATTTGTAACACATCATCTAAAAACATGTCATATGTCATCTGGTCTATATCTTCAGAATTGTGAAGTATATTAATTTCGTTTTGTATTTCTTTATATATAGCCTTGTACTTTTCTATGTCATCATTTTCTTTCAAAGGCTCTAAGATTACTGTTGCTTTCATAGGTGGAAGGGGGAAACCAAAACGACAAATTGGGTGACCTTTTTTTCTGCATGTTTTAGAATGTTTATGAACTTGTAAATTGACTAAACTAGTGTCATTTTCTGAAAGTGAACAGGAGACATATTTATCAATAAATGCTACAACATCTTCATTTGAATTACTTTCATATACTGGTGCATTTTCAATCCAAATCAAGATATGAATATGTGGTGAACCTCTCTGTTGAAATTCAACTCTATAAAAAAAGTCTGTCAATTTTCCAATAGGATCATGATCACTTTTCAACACCAAGTTAATAAACTGTTGGACACGATAGTCAAAATATCTAGAGCATGTCACAGGGTCTTTCTGAACAAGTTTAGATTTCTGATTCCAATCCATTTCTTCCAATTCCTTGTCAGTATACTCTTTGCCATCATTTAATTTTCCTAGAATTCGTAACAAATCTTTCCAGTTAGTGTCTGCAGATGAAAGAGAGCCAAACCATGTTGGAAGACCCAATTGTCTGATCATTGCAAACAAATCTTTTTTCCTCTTTTCAAGGTATACTGGAGAGTTTCTTAAACTTCTAAAGATGTAATAACCTTCATCTAATCTTACAAGATCATTTACAGTGTTAGGATTGAGTACATCTTTTGCTGTCCATTTTTTTCCTTCTGATTGACACCTTCTCAGAGCAAGATTGACCTTATCACTTATGTTTTTTAACTGAATTTTCTTCAACTTAAAAAAAATGTTTGGTACAGACTGTGCTACTCTCCTATCCATGGACCTTAGTTCCGATTTGACAATATCAGTATAGTGAACAGAAACAGACCTGTCTTTATTATCTGGCCTTCTTTGACCACAAAATATAGTTGGAAAAGATAAGTACTCTGCATCAGGATCACTGTAGAGACTAATTGGTCGTTGACCTTCACCAGGAGCAAAAGTTAAACCTGCATCACATAGTGGATTGTCGTCTGGAATGTGATCTAAAAGTGTATCTGTATTACCAACATGTGTTTCATTTTCATCTACTTCACTGAAATGATCCGAGTCATGTTCTGAATCATTTTCATCTTGGTTATCCTCTTGTTCTGTACTATTTTTTTCATTTGGTATTTCTTCTTCATTTATTTTTGCTATTTCTGTAATCCAATCCTCATTTATTTCTATTCCAGAAGACTTGTACAATTCACTTGTTCTCATCAAATAATGTAATGCACAAATGACAGCAAATGGTCTCACATTTTCACTAAAATCACACTTTTTGAATTCCAGCTTCTTCTTCAGTTTAACTGATATTGTTCCTGATTTCTCTAATGTATGAGGAAGTGAATTTATTGTAGGTTGAACTTCAACAGGCACATTTACAACATTGCCTTTAACTGATAACTGTCCACCTCTAGGCAACTGTCGAATCTGCATAAAAGGAATTCTTAATGATAACAGTCTCTCTTCTAAGGGATACAAATTTAATTCTTTTGGTTTTTGGGGAAATCCCATCTTATTTGCTATTGCAAAGCGAGGTATTTTTTGTCTTTTAATTGCATTTAGACAAGTGTGGCATATCCATTCTATGTGCTGTACAGATTTAAAATTTGTAAAACAATGAGACATGTTAGCAGGAGTATTCATTTTAATAGTTTTAGCATTAACTACAGAATCACAGAACCAAGTTTGATGACAAGAAGTACATATATATGTAGGACCTTCATTAATTTTTGTTTTAAAATTTCTTATGCAGGTATCAAGGGTTATACCGTGAGTTCTTTTCTTTTTGAGGTCTTTTTCATGATCTGTAAAATCAATGTTTTTTCTTTTAGTACTTTTGACTGTCTTTTCATAACATCTGTCTATATCTAGGTATTTCTGTCTTGAACTTTGTTTCTTCAAACGCTCATTTTCTAAATTTTCTGGATGTGACCTATATTCTTGTTTTCTGTGGAAGTCTCGTTTTGACTCATGTTTTCTGTAGTTTTCATCTTGTCTGGCAATTTTTTTCTTTTTTGTTTCGTTTCTTTTGAAATTTTCATTCTTTCTAGCCTCTCTTTTAGCAGCAAGTTCTCTTCTATTGAAATTTTCATTCTTTCTAGCCTCTCTTTTAGCAGCAAGTTCTCTTCTATTGAAATCTTCATTCTTTCTAGCCTCTCTTTTAGCAACAAATTCTCTTTGTCTTTCCATCCGTCTTAAATCAGGATTATCTCTTTGAGACTTTTTACTTTCTGCTTCAGCCCTTCTATAATTTTCATCCTTTCTAGCCTCTCTTTTAGCAACAAAGTCTCTTTGTCTTTCCATCCCTCTTAAATCAGGATTGTCTCTTTGAGACTTTTTACTTTCTGCTTCAGCCCTTCTATAATTTTTATCCTTTCTAACTTCTCTTTTAGCAGCAAGTTCTCTTTGTCTTTCCATTTGTCTTATGTCAGGATTATCTCTTTGAGACTTCTTACTTTCTGCTTCAGCCCTTCTATAATTTTTATCCTTTCTAACTTCTCTTTTAGCAGCAAGTTCTGTTTTTTTGAAATCTTCATTCTTTCTAGCCTCTCTTTTAGCAACAAATTCTCTTTGTCTTTCCATCCGTCTTAAATCAGGATTATCTCTTTGATACTTTTTACTTTCTGCTTCAGCCCTTCTATAATTTTCATCCTTTCTAGCCTCTCTTTTAGCAGCAAGTTCTCTTTGTCTTTCCATTTGTCTTATATCAGAATTATCTCTCTGAGACTTCTTTCTATGTGCTTCTGTTTTTCTGTAATTCTTATCTTTTCTTGAATATCTTTTAGCATTTAATTCTTTTTCCTTGAATTGTTTGTTTTTTCTTCTTTTTTGCATGTAGTTTTTCATATATACAAACTTGGGTACTTTCATATACTGGTAGGAAACTTTTTTTTGTTTTGTGTTCCTTAGTTTCTGATCCTCAAAGTAATTCTTAATCTGCTTGGTCAAATCTTTGTCAGTATCTTTATTACTGATACATACAGGTAAAATTTCAAATTGAGAGTCTAAATCAATTTGTAAACTGGTGTAAAAACCATACAAGTAACTGAGGAGGTCATGTAAGTCAGCAAATCCAATCAAAATACTTTTGCCAGAGGAATCTAATGGATTATTCAGTGCACATTCTGAATGAGAATGAGTGTCAAAAAAATAGTATGTATGATTATCTATACTATTAAACGAGAAGACCTCATTTTGGGTGTCGCTTCTCTTCTTTCCACAATAAAGTAATCATCATGCCTCTGTGTCCTATAGGTACAGTGCATAGTCGCATTTGTCATCCATTTTTATGATTATTCAGATTGAGTTATTTTGGGAGAAAAACAAGAAAAAACGCATCCGGATATTGATTCCGTCATTGTGCGAAATTTTAAGTCATATTAGACTTCCGTTTTGCGTTTTTCTGTATTCTTTGAACATGCATATGCTACGAATAAACGGTGTATTTTCTATCTGCTATCTTTTTCAAGTTTACTATCCACGGCGGTCACAGGGTAAACTAAAAAGAGAGAGAGTCTGTATAATATAGAAATGACCGCCGTGGATCAATTAGTAACCTGAGAATTGAAAGTAAAAAGCAAATACACTTTATTTATAGTAATGAATGTTCATTGTATACAGTTAAGCGCTAAAAGTATGCATGTGTTATTAATGTTAATACAAATAAAAAAAAATTAGCAGGGCTAGGAAAACAATTGTCCTGTCCCAAAGCACCTGACTTTTGATACCTTTTCTGAAATTCTCCATCAATTAAATCTTTTACAAAAATTCATTATAACAAAAAAAAAGAAGGTGTGGTATGATTGCCAATGAGACAACTCTCCACAAGAGACCAAAATAACACAGAAATTAACAACTATAGGTCACCGTACGGCCTTCAACAATGAGCAAAGCCCATACCGCAAAGTCAGCTATAAAAGGCCCCAAAATGGGAGCGTCTAAACACCACCTAGGCCGCCTTGGTGCACTAAGCTCCAGGAAGTCGGCGCGTGCCATATAAAATGTTAATAACTCTTTTATTTCTGAATATATTTACACCAAAATTTAAATATATGCTCTTTATTCAAATCTGTATCGTACTGAATGACCTTGGTGCTTATTTGACTGGTCCATCATGGGCTTAGTGCACTTCCTGGAGCTTAGTGCACTAAGGCGGCCTAGGTGGTGTTTAGACGTACCGCCCGAAATGCAATGTAAAACAATTCAAACGAGAAAACTAACGGCCTTATTTATGTACAAAAAAAATGAACGAAAAAAAATATGTAAGGCTTAGACATAAACAAACGACAACCACTGAATCACAGGCTCCTGACTTGAATGTTCTTAATATACTAAATGTATGTGCATATTGAAATTAATAGAAAACAAAAAAATGGGAATTTGGGAAATAAAGGAAGTACCTATGACTTTTGATACTTTTCCTGAAATTCTCCAGTCATTAAATCTTTTGCAAAATTTTTCCTACAACACTTTACATACTTTCAACCACGCTCTGATTGCCCGCGATTTCGCGGGTGTGTTCTAGTAATAATAAACTGCTGAACATATGGCTCCAATCATAATAAGAAATTTGTTCGACTGCTTTATACAATTTTGAATTGCTTCTTGTAATGTGAGAAATCCAGTCAACTCTTGGTACTGTAAAGCTATTCCAAACAGAATATTTTGTTTGTTAATTATAAAAATCCCTTCAGGAATTTCTATTTTGACAGGAATTTCATCAAAATTTAAGAGCATATTTTTAAATAATCCCTGTGTTGTTAATTCTTGAACATGATTCCTGTAAATTTCATCACCTTTATTCAAAATGTAATCCAGGTTCAGTGTGTTTGAATCAAAATTTAAAGAAGAAAGTGATAAGAAAACTAAGCAATTACAAGTACATTGGTTTCCCCTGCTTTGATCAGCAAATTTTGTGGCATACTGGTCAAAAGTTCCAAATTTAATAAAGTTTGCATTAAAAGAATTGTAATATTTTGATACTCCTTGTTCTGAATTAGTTTTAAATTGTTCATTTTGGTCTTGCAACAGATTAGTTTGGATAAAACAATGAGAATCTTGTTTGGCATAACTATTGTTTGATTCATTTGACAGAATATCTGTTTGTATGTGACAAGTTTCTTTTAGACAGTTATTGTCACTGTTTTGATTTGCACAGTTGTTGTTACTGTTTTGATTTGCAGAGTTATTGTTACTGTTTTGATATGCACAGTTATTGTTACTGTTTTGATTCAATTCAGATTGTTCGTGTTTATTCAATTCAGATTTTTCAAGTTTATTCAATTCAGATATTTCAAGTATATTCAGTTCAGATATTTCAAGTTTATTCAATTCAGATTTTTCAAGTAGTTTCAAGTTACTATTGTTTGCATTTGAGTGGAGGTAAGTATCCCCCATGTTATTTGAGTTACTGTTGTTTATATATGTGTGGAGGTCAGTATCCCCCATGTTATTTGAGTTACTGTTGTTTATATTTGTGTGGAGGTCAGTATCCCCCATGTTATATGAGTTACTGTTGTTTATATTTGTGTGGAGGTCAGTATCCCCCATGTTATTTGAGTTACTGTTGTTGAAGGTGTCAGTATCACCTATGTCAAGGTCAGATTTTGTACTGTTAATGGGTCCAGTATCCCAAGTCAAGTCCGTCAGTCTCTGTTTCTTTGGGTTTTTCACACCACGTTTAGCCTCAGCTGCCCTCCAATTTTTTCTTCTTGGCATCTTCAAAAATCTATAAATACATATGCAAATAATGTACAATAATGAGGACAAAATGTTATAAATTGCATAATGTGAAAAAAGAAAGACTAGATTAATAATTACATAATGAGAGCTAATATGATTGGGTAGACATAGTACCTTTATATATATCATGATTATCATATGTGTTTTCTGTCATAGAGTTGTCACTTGTTTTTTTTATAGATATACCTATATATATATCTAGAATACTGATATGCTTCATTTACAGTGTAGTGGGATAAAATAATATATCAAAGTGCAATTATAGCTAATTGATAAACATGTTGCCTTTGGTTAAATAAGGGAAAGTTAAGTTATGCCCTCTTTTTTTTAATCATGATCAATATTAATATGTTGTGTTTTTATTTGCATATACAAAAAAGGTTTGAGAAATTGATACTACTGGTGCATTCCTGTATATTTAATATAGCAGTATTGTTGAAAATTCCATCTACATGTAATTTATTATAACTATCTTTTTAAATTAAGTAAACAAAGTTTCAATTAAATAAGATGATAACACTAATGCACTTACGCTCATTCATATGTATGTGTACATAAGTTTGAAGTTGACATCTTAAATAAGAAATACAAATTGGTGTTCAAAACAGTTTTGTTCTTGTAAATTTGTTTAATCTAATTAAGTTACACAGAAAATTTTACTAAATAATTCAAAGTCACTTGTCAATGTTGTGTCAAAATAGTCAGCAAACTGACATGTATCCATAAATCCATAAGTCTTGCGAAATCACTTCAAATTTGTCATAATAGCATTGTGTAATGATAGATTTGCAACCTCATACAAAATATCATTGAATTTGATCTATCACATGTAGCTCTTATCAAACTAACTTAATATAAATTGCTACTTCATTCAAAGTCACTGGACCATGACCAAGGGGCAGGGCCTAAAAATAGTCACCAAACTTGTATTAACTGATAGCAGATGTGTCAAAGCAACACGAATATCCTCGTCCCAAAAATTTGAAAAATCTGCAATTTCAATATAAACACACATGTGGACACAAACATGATGGTAGCCTCGCATACCAAAATTCAGCTCAAAATCTGGAGGGTAATAGAGAAAAAATCTGTAGAACTGTTGATTTTCAATAATCTATCAAAGTCAAAAGCCCGTAATTTCAGCAAAAATCAGCAGAGCGGAACAAAACTTAAGCTTGACCTATAACTCATCATGGTTAACTCAGCTACCAACCAGGTGCTCCGCAGGGCGCAGCTTTATACGACCGCAGAGGTCGAACCCTGAACAGTTGGGGCAAGTATGGACAAAACATTCAAGCGTGATACAGCTCTGAATTTGGATTGTGATCAAATTTTTGACATTACATGGGTTTTTTTACAAATGTCAAGATTTTACAAATCAATTAAAGATTTCTTCTTCAAACTTATTTAAATCTAAAATTAAATAGTTGACACAGCATAGGTTTCTGACACAGAATGAATGTGGTCTAATGAACTTAAAAATCATTTTTTGCCTTTGAGCAATTCACTATGCTGTTGAATATTAATCCTCTCAAAAAAATGTTTGAAGAAATTTTCTTTTTATTTATGAAATCTGAAATGAGAAAAATTTAACCCCCACCCCCCATTTTTTTTTTCACATCCCCGTTTCCCTTTTTCCAAAACTGATATCAATTCAAATTTCTAATGGAGTTTGCAACAATAACTACTCTTTTAAATACATCATAAAATATTAAAATGTAAAATAAAGTGCTTGTTATCACTGAATGGTAAAGATTGGTTGGTAGTAAAAGTGAATATACATTGTTTATTGTATAAAACAATAAAAAAAACTTCATCAGCAACATTTTATATTGGCAAATTTCCAATGAAGTTATTTACATAAAGTTATTGGCAAATAAAAATAGAAAATGACATCATAGTCATGTCTGGCAAATGTCCAACATACATTATCTAAAAACATTTTAGATAAGATAAGGAAAAAAAGCTTCATCAGCAACATTTTATATTGGCAAATTTCCAATGAAGTTATTTACATAAAGTTATTGGCAAATAAAGATAGAAAATGACATCATAGTCATGTCTGGCAAATTTCCAACATATATTATCAACTACTATTCTATACAAAGAAAGATAACTCCAATTGAAAATTAATTGCTATTGCACAATATTGTGCAATTAGATATTTCTTGCTATTGTGCAATACTGTGCAATTGAAAATTTCTTGCTATTGCACAATACTTGATATGGAATCCTGATTTGGACCAACTTGAAAACTGGGCCCATAATCAAAAATCAAAGTACATGTTTAGATAAAGCATATCAAATAAGCCCAAGAATTTAATTTTTGTTAAAATCAAACTTAGTTTAATTTTGGACCCTTTGGACCTTAATGTAGACCAATTTGAAAACTGGACCAAAAATTAAGAATCTACATACACAGTTAGATTTGGCATATCAAAGAACCCATTTATTCAATTTTTGATGAAATCAAACAAAGTTTAATTTTGGACCCCCATTTGGACCAACTTGAAAACTAGGCCAATAATTAAAAATCTAAGTGCATTTTTAAATTCAGCATATCAAAGAACCCCAAGGATTCAATTTTTGTTAAAATCAAACTAAGTTTAATTTTGGACCCTTTGGACCTTAATGTAGACCAATTTGAAAACGGGACCAAAAATTAAGAATCTACATACAAAGTTAGATTCGGCATATCAAAGAACCCCAATTATTCAATTTTTGATGAAATCACACAAAGTTCAATTTTGGACCCTTTGGGCCCCTTATTCCTAAACTGTTGGGACCAAAACTCCCAAAATCAAACCCAACCTTCCTTTTATGGTCATAAACCTTGTGTTTAAATTTCATAGATTTCTATTTACTTATACTAAAGTTATGGTGCAAAAACCAAAAATAATGCTTATTTGGGCCCTTTTTTGGCCCCTAATTCATAAACTGTTGTGACCTCAACTCCAAAAATCAATCCCAACCTTCCTTTTGTGGTCATAAACCTTGTGTTTAAATTTCATTGATTTCTATTTACTTATACTAAAGTTATTGTGCGAAAACCAAGAATAATGCTTATTTGGGCCCTTTTTTGGCCCTTAATTCCTAAACTGTTGGAACCAAAACTCCCAATATCTATCCCAACCGTTCTTTTGTGGTCATAAACCTTGTGTCAAAATTTCATAGATTTCTATTCACTTAAACTAAAGTTATAGTGCGAAAACCAAGAAAATGCTTATTTGGGCCCTTTTTGGCCGCTAATTCCTAAAATGTTGAGACCAAAACTCCCAAAATCAATCCCAACCTTCCTTCTGTAGTCATAAACCTTGTGTTAAAATTTCATTGATTTCTATTCACTTTTACTTAAGTTAGAGTGCGAAAACTAAAAGTATTCGGACGACGACAATGACGCAGGACGACGACGCCAACGTGATAGCAATATACGACCAAAAAATTAAAATTTTTGCGGTCGTATAAAAATCAGCCCCATATCTGAAGGCGTTTAGAAAAAAAGTCTGTATAACTGTGATTTTCAACAATTTCTCAAAGTCCAAAGCCCGTAATTTGGCAAAAATTAGTGGAGCGGAGCGAAACTTATACTTGATCTGTTACTTATCATAGTTAACTAACATACCAAAAATCAGCCCCATATCTGAAGGTGTTTAGAAAAAAAGTCTGTATAACAGTTATTTTCAACAATTTCTCGAAGTTCAAAGCCCGTAGTTTCGGCAAATATTAGTGGAGCGGAACAAAACGTAAACTTGATCTGTAACTCATTATGGTTAACTCACATACCAAAAATCAGCCCCATATCTGAAGGCGTTTAGAAAAAAATGTCCGTATAACTGTGATTTTCAACAATTTCTCCAAAGTCCAAAACCTGTAATTTTGGCAAAAATTAGTGGAGCGGAACAAAACGTATAATGGTATGTTGCGGAATGACGGAATTACAGAAAGACAAAATTACAGACTTCGTTGCGGGGCCATAAAAATGGTGGGTAAAAACCACAATTGTTGAATTTGCCATTCATTTGTCATGCTTACAAAAAAATGTCAATCCTGTGTCATGCTTAGACCAGAGTGAGACCCACTTTTAATGGTTTGAGAAATTGGCAATGCCATCGGCACAATTTTTTTATTTCCCCATTTGCATTCTGATGACATGAATGCTATTATGACAAATTTGAAGTGACAAACTACAATGAGATACACTTGCATCATTTATTACATAAGTTGAATGACATTTTATTGATATTTTTAGAAATAATTCAGATAATAGAGAGAACATATTTTACACGCCTGTTTCTGTTTCTTGTCATGATTTATTAACTGTGAAAGGACATAGAATCTGCTATAATTAGGTAGTTTCGAGTCCTGTCAATACAAATGTTCCTGATTTAATCAATAACAAATGTTTCAATTTTTATTCTATAGAACTACAAATAAAGTATATCAGTACTCATTCCAACAAACAAAACACATATGGTTTAAATATTTTTAATGAATTTAATATTTCCATTGAAAACTTGTTTTTAGCTTCATCCTTCTCTTTAACAAGAATGTTTTCTTGACATCATCATTGATCATTGTTGAGAACATGCATGCAAAACATTGAGAGTAAAAGTGTTTGCAAATTAGATAAATTTAGTTGTATGATAACACAGTTAAATAAATATTAACAGCAAAATAATGATTTCTTCCCTTTCATGGTCATTTTTATTTTGGGCTTATTTACATTCTAAATTTAGAATGCTAGCAGGCTAATCAGATTTTTCTTTAAACTAAATTGATCCTATTCATCTATATTTTATCTGAAAATACAAAGCAGTTTGTGTGTCCCAATTATAGTTTTAAACTTGAGCAAACTCTTAATCTGCCATTTAATACTGTACCTTCAAGATTCCCACCAAAAAAGGAAGTATTCTGACTTTTCATTGAAGACTTCCTGTTTGCTATATCTTATTACCACAAAAAAATTTTAAACAACAAAGTCCAACAAATATGATGACTGAAACTCATGACACTGAAAACATGGTCTTTATTCTTGTATCAAGTAATATTTTTACTTTTAGTATATGTTTCAATTTTTATTCTATAGAACTACAAATAAAGTATATCAGTACTCATTCCAACAAACAAAACACATATGGTTTAAATATTTTTAATGAATTTAATATTTCTATTGAAAACTTGTTTTTAGCTTCATCCTTCTCTTTAACAAGAATGTTTTCTTGACATCATCATTGATCATTGTTGAGAACATGCATGCAAAACATTGAGAGTAAAAGTGTTTGCAAATTAGATAAATTTAGTTGTATGATAACACAGTTAAATAAATATTAACAGCAAAATAATGATTTCTTCCCTTTCATGGTCATTTTTATTTTGGGCTTATTTACATTCTAAATTTAGAATGCTAGCAGGCTAATCAGATTTTTCTTTAAACTAAATTGATCCTATTCATCTATATTTTATCTGAAAATACAAAGCAGTTTGTGTGTCCCAATTATAGTTTTAAACTTGAGCAAACTCTTAATCTGCCATTTAATACTGTACCTTCAAGATTCCCACCAAAAAAGGAAGTATTCTGACTTTTCATTGAAGACTTCCTGTTTGCTATATCTTATTACCACAAAAAAATTTTAAACAACAAAGTCCAACAAATATGATGACTGAAACTCATGACACTGAAAACATGGTCTTTATTCTTGTATCAAGTAATATTTTTACTTTTAGTATAATAAATTTCTTAAATATTAATTCAAAACCAATACTTTAAAGTAGGTTTATTCTAGGAAATGAGAACAAGGGACACGATCAAATTAAAAAAAAAATCCTAAACTTCTAATATATATATTAAATGAAGAACTATATTTTTTTAAAGAGAAAAACATCTTTTAATAGTTAATTTATATTTTGAACACTATCAATCAATTCTAAGATCTGATGTTGTTGATTAATTTAGCTCTCAAAGTGTCTGTGATTCTATTAAAGTTTTAAAACAATAATATGAGGCACACATTACCTGTAAAAGGGGATGAAATCTGTATAAATTATTAGAATTCAAACTTGACATTCAAACTTTGGAATCTGTTGAAAAGAAACCAAAATACTGAAACATTTTTGATGTTAGGGATTATAGTTGTCACATCATTTTCAATGTAAACAAAGGAACGCTATCATTAGGAATAAATGTTTGTTTTTCATCAAGTATATGTTCATTAGTGAGGGGGGCAGGACCTTTTTTTGGGACTACTGCAGTTTCAGAGGAGAAGCATTTGGTAAAAGTTTACAAACAAATACAAATCAATTGTTAAAATTGACTATGAAGGGCAGTAACTCCCTTAAAGGGTCAATTGAAAATTTTGGCTATATCCACTTATTTGTAGCTTGTACTTTGCTTAACATTATTGCTGTTTACACTTTATCTCTATCTATAACAATATTCAAGATAATAACCAAAACTCTAAAATTTTCTGAAAATTACCAATTCCGGGGCAGCAACCAAACAACAGGTTGCCTGATTGGTCTGAAAATTTCAGGGCAGATAGACTTTGACCTATCAAACAAATTTATCCTGTCAGATTTGCTTTAAATGCTTTGGTTTCTGAGATTTTAGCCAAAAACTGCATTTTACCCTATGTACTATTATTAGTCATGTCGGCCATCTTGGTTGGCAGACAGGGTCATCGAACACATTTTTTAAACTAGATACCCTTATGATAATTGTGGACAAGTTTGGTTAAATTTGTCTCAGCAGTTTCAAAGGAGAAGATTTTTGTACAAGATAACAAAACTTCAAGAAAAATTGACAAAAAATGACTATAAAGGGCAATAACTCCTTAAGGGGTCAACTGACCATTTTGGTCATGTTGACTTTTTTGTAGATCTTACTTTGCTGAACATTATTGCTGTTTACAGTTTATCTCTATCTATAATTATATTCAAGATAATAACCAAAAACGGTGAAATTTCCTTAAAATGACCAATTTTGGGGCAGCAACCCAACAACGGGTTGTCCGATTCATCTGAAAATTTCAGGGCAGATAGATCTTGACCTGATAAACAATTTTACCCCATGTCAGATTTGCTCTAAATGCTTTGGTTTCAGAGATATGAGCCAAAATCTACATTTTACCCCTATGTTCTATTTTTAGCCGTGGCGGCCATCTTGGTTGGTTGGCCGGGTCACGCCACACATTTTTTAAACTAGATACCCCAATGATGATTTTGGTCAAGTTTGGTTAAATTTGGCCCAGTAGTTTCAGAGGAGAAGATTTTTGTAAAAGTTAACGACGACGGACGACGGACGACGACGGACGACAGACGACGGACGACGACGCCGGACGCCGGACGCAAAGTGATGGGAAAAGCTCACTTGGCCCTTCGGGCCAGGTGAGCTAAAAATTAACTTACATGTTTGTTGATATTTAATTTCGTGGTTTTGACAAATTTGCATGAGAAAAATTTGATATTAGTTTTTTCGTGGCTCGGGTGTACCACGAAATCCATGAAAGTTGTTATCCAACGAATGACAATGAATCCACGGTAATTAATTACTATACCTGTATTGCAAAAGTTCCTATTCCTCCAGAACCACCATAAATTAAAACTCTGGAATGAATTAGATGTAATATTAATAACATGGATGAAAGGGTGTAACAGCAGATTGTTCCCCTAAGAAAAGGGTGTAGTTATTTTTTTAAATGTCCTGCACTTTAGGGTGACTTTTATAAAATTGTATCCCATTGAGCCAAGAAATAGAGTAGAGTAAATTGTCTCCCTTGTATTAAAATATCAAAATCTGGAATTTTAACATGTAGTAAAATATCTTTACCGTAGTTAACACAATTATGATAAATATAAGCTGTTAAGGCATTTTAATATATTATTTATATAAGCATTGATTTTCTACCAACAAAAGTAACCTTAGGGGTCATCCATAATTGTCAACCATTTTCCAAAGTGTACAAAACGTACACTTGGGGGGAGGGGGTTAAAAAATCAACATTTTTACCATACGCTTTTTTTTTATTTCCGGAATTTATATCTTTTCTGTAGGAGAAGTCGATTTTTAAAATCGAGAATTGGCTTGGGTGTGTTTCTCTTCTTATTTCTTCTTTATCATTTTCACTTGATGATATTGATTTCGATATCATAATTCTACTCAATCGGGATTGAACGATTAAAAGATCAAATCCTATGAAAACTAAATCTTTCAAAAATATAACTAGTAAAATTATTTAAACAAAAAGTTTGCAAGCATTTCTCAGTACCCCCGATTGTCAATTTCACCTGCTTTATTATTGATCGATATCGTTTTACTCTGTTTAATAAACAAAATTGATGAAAACCCTAACATGCTAAATTCTTTGAATGTTTTAATTTTGACAAAACGCCATTTTGTGAAAAGATTTTAAACTGGTCCTTCGATTAATTTCCTTGTAATGCATTCCAAAATAGTAAACCAGTAAACCGGAAGTAAACTTATTTTTCTTAGTATAAGCCTCCTTTAATTAGGAGCACCTCCATATGAAGTTTAACCATAACTTAAAAAATATCCAATATATGTACATGTTACAGTATGTATACATAAACAATAATAGTGCCATGAATGGCATATTTACAGGGACCTTTTAAATAGAAATACAGGCGGGAAATTTAAAAACTCAAAATGTTTTAAAACATTACACTTTTATTGATTGCTGTCTTGAGCTCCGATTCCATCAACAACTGTCAGTCCATACTTTACTAATGCAATATAACCATGCATTTCCCTTTTTTTGATTCTTAGCATAGTTTATGAGCCCTTTTGTTAATCTTTTGCATGCTCTAGGTGCCCTTTTTTTATTGGAGTTACCATTCCCACTGTGTGATAGGGGAAACACTAATTTTTGTACTCTTTATTCTGACAAAACACAAGCATCACAGATAGATGTCATCAAATAAAACAGTCAGATATGTTTTAGTTTTTTTTCAATGCAAATTTCTATATTAAACTAAAATATAATAGACAGGATCTTCTTTTTATTAAGAATGACTGATTCTTCTCTTGAAATCTGAAAATGGTTGATGTACACTTTTTGAGGGAGGGTGGGGGGTCTGAAAAAGTGTACGTTTTGTACACTTTGGAAAATGGTTGACAATTATGGATGACCCCTTAATAGATTGCTAGTTTAAATTAGTATTATTTATTAATACAACTTGTGTGAAAGTATTATGCTAGTACCTTTTATCTTTGACACTATTTTCACTCAATCCTCCAAATTCTTTAAAAGCTGCATTAACTGTACAGGCAACATATGGTAGAGAACTGGCTGATGTGTGGGTTATCATGGAGGGCTTCAATGAGATCTACAATAAAATGTATGAAGAATAAACACCTACAAATACCTTATGTGCATATTTCAAGGTCATATGTAATTAAGTGGTTGTTGTTAGTTGCTGTGTGTCCTGTTTTTGGTTTGATGGTATAAGCTAAAATCAGGCATAAATATATATTTAAGTTTTGGTCTTTATTCTATATATAATTCAGAACCCCATTATTTTATCTTCTTTTGGCATATTTTAGTCTATACAATTGTTTTGTTACACTTAATTCACACTTTTTGACCATTATTGTCTATTCTGTAATCCCAATCTAGACATTCATATATTTATGACTGTGGTTATTATATACACAGCTACTTTTGCTAAAAATATGTAGTACTGGAAATTTACTTTAAATATTTAGTGCTATTTCTTAACTTTAAAACTATTGTAATATTAAGGTACTTGTATTTAACAGTACTTGATTTTTACAAAATATTTTGGTACAGAAATAATACAACATTCCATGTTTCAAAATCATAATTTTAAGAGACTTGAAATAGAAAAACTTTCAAAATGCTGAAAATGTAACGGTAGTAACCAAAAATCTGTAGTACATAAATTTCAAGTACAAATTAAGTACTGTAAAATACAGGTACCTAAATATTACAATAATTTTAAAGTAACAAAATAGTACTGAATATTCAAAGTAAATTTCCAGTACTACAGATTTTTAGTACAGAAATAGTACTTATGCAAAAGTAGCTGTGTATGCATAACATAAATCTGTGAATAATTCCATGATGCATGATATTGTCAACATGTTAAAACAGGAATACAAAGAAGTATATTTTACAAAAGTTCACCATAAAGATAACAAATACTAACTAAATCTAACCTCATGTTCCTGAGCTATCGTATAATCTGCTAAACATCCTTGTTTGGAGGCAAAAACTGTACCCCAAACCTATAAAACAATTTCAACAAGCTACATAAGCATTGAGTCTTTAAATTCATTATGCCAGACAATATGTGGGTTTCATATATAAAAAAGAAGATGTGGTACGATTGCCAATGAGACAACTATCCACAAAAGACCAAAATGACACAGACATTAACAACTATAGGTCACTGTACGGCCTTCAACAATGAGCAAAGCCTATACCGCATAGTCAGCTATAATATACATATATGTTACACTCATCAATGGCATCCAACTAATTGGCAGCACTGAACTAAAATGAGCCTCCTTTTTTTTGCAGGCATGTTACTTAATTACTCTCTGTTTTCTTGTACAAATTCAATAATACAAATGTGTGCAAATTCATTTTTTGTTTTTTGTTTATAAGTGAGGATAATGATTAGAATAAATATACATGTGCTAACCTCATCTCCACGTTGAAACTTTCTTACATCTCTTCCTGTTTCTACAACTTCCCCAGAAAAATCTCTCCCTAAAATCAGTGGGAATTCTCCTCCGTTTGTTGGGAATATTGTCTTTTGTCTTATTGCATTCATAGCTGTCCTTCCATATCCAGCTTAAAAACACACAAATGATTTAAAACTTATTATACATGTTATAACTAACTTAAATAATGCTTCATCTTATTTATATTGTATCTAATGTTGTGAAATTCTTTAATTTTCATGCAAAAACTGCTTATTGTTATAAATAACATGTTTAAGGCCATATGATGCAGTTACAAGGGAGGTAATAACATCTCTAGCATAAAAATCCTTTTTTCATTACGTAAAATTCTTACATGTTGGGAAAAGATGCATTTTTCTGCAGAACCTAATGAGATTCTTGAAAACCAGTACATTGGCCTCTGTTTCAAATGACTTTTGGTCAAATTATGTTTTGTTTTAAAATCACATTAATATATAGCAAAAAAATGCCATTTTCCCCCTCTAAAATTCTAAAAAATTAAATAAAGTTCACAGGAATTGTTACCAAAATAAGCATGTTTAGAACATAATGTGTCAAAAACATATTCCAAACATTTTTTTACCAAAAAAAATGCTTTTATGTTTGCCCTTGAAAGACTATTTTTTCTTAAATTTTAAAGTGTTTTTTTTTCTCAAAAACTATAAAAGATAGACAGAAACTTCAAACAGTAAAAATATTCAGTAAAGTAAGATCTACAAATAAATAACAAAACAATAGTAAAAGTAATAAAAAAAAAAAAACCACAAACTTTATACCATAAGGATTATTCACCCAAGTTTGTTGGAACTTGGTTCCGTAGTTTAAGAGAAGATCTTTAAAAAAGTTTAAAACAATGACAGACACAAAGTGATAGCAATGTAGCTAAAAATGGTCTAAAGATTAAAAAAATATGGAAATACATATGTGTTCTGTAAATTTACCTCTCATGCAACAATCAATTGGATTTATACTAGCAGCATGAATATTTATGAGAATTCCTTTTGGATCTTTTATTTTAGGAATTGTCACAGAATCTGATAGTGTCAATTCTTCATTTCCTCCATATTGGTGGATCTGCCAAGCTCTCATTGTTCCTGTTTTATTAGGATCTGTATTATTTGTGGAATATGATTTTATATGAAGCCTGATCTGTCTTACTGTTGATGTTGGATGAAACTTTTGTAGACATCTTTGAACACAATATGAACATATCTTTTCCATGTTTTATAAATCCTTACAAACTGAAACAGAAGTTGTAACATATATAATGAGTAAAGTGATTGAACCAACCCTGAGGTTATTGACTTGTGGTCAAGTTGGAATAAAAGTCATACATAAAATATAATAATTTAGTATGCCAGATACATGTAAATACTTTTTGTCTACCATGTTGAAAAACTTGAAGGGAAAATAGAACATACATTGTAAGATTTGTACAGAATGTTGAAATTCAGCCATTTCTATAATTGCTTACATTAATTTTTTATAATAACTATAATAATCTCATTTTTTAACACTTGTACAATATTGTATATTTATATCTTTTTTATTTACAGTATATTCAGTCATCATCAGTATTGCCTGGTTCACTTCGCCATTCATATATTTCGTACTCCGAACATTATTGAAATCTTGTCAAAACTTTATTGAATTTACAGTAAAAGAAATCACCATAAATGAGTTCTTCATATTTCTTTCAGTGAATACTACATTGTACAATAAGTCCACCAGTTTCTTTTTTTCCTCTTTTTATTTATAAGTCCACCAGTTTTTTTTGTTTCTTTTTTTCTCTTTTTTTAATAAGTCCACCAGGTTTTTTTTTGGTTTTTTTTCTATAAATTTCTATATATTTTTTTTTTCTAAGAGAGACCTGGGCTTATCTCGCCCTTTATTTAAATAATTTCAAATACAAATTATTCTGTTCAGCTAGCTTTTCAATGTCTTTCACTCGCTGTTCTGAGTAGAGAAAGTTCCTCTGATATCTAACCAATGGTCATGGCTTCTCTTGACATCCTTATAGAAGGACTCATTGACTTGTTTCTCTATCAGTCCTTGTTGTTTAAATGTGTCACAATTTGCTTTAAGTATTGTTGTTTCTCCTTCCACTTCTAGTAGGTAAGTCTTTTGTGGAAGGTCTAGTGTGATTTTTTGTATTCTTATCTCCCCCTTTTTGTGTTTGCGGCGTTCCTTTCTTTCTCTACCAGTTGTCGATGTACCCTTGGCACCAATAGAGGAAGTGGGACCTTTTGGCGATGATGTGGCTGTAGGTAGTGGAGGAGCTTCATCTTTCTAAGAGATTAGTCAGCCTGTGCGTCCGTAGCCTAATCTGTCTCTATTGTTTGAGCGGTATTGCCTAGCTCATCAGATTTTGAGGAGTCATTGTCAAACATTTGAGTTGGAGTTCCAATCTCTGCAGTTGACTCAGACTTTTTGGCCAAATATGCCCTCAGCCTGCGGTTATTCCTTTCAGAACGGGACTTTGATGACTTCTTTTTAGGTGGTAGTGTCGACCTCTCTCTTTCCGATATCTTCCCGGGTGTTCATTTTACTGTAAGTTTGTAACGTCCATTCCGAGCTGATAAAACCCAGTCGGCGGTTTGGTGTTCTAACAAATGCATAATGGTAAATATATCACCAGATAATACGGGCTGTTGTTGGTGTGTTTCACTGCCATCATCTGACATTATGGGAGTTTCCAGGACATACTGTAAACACATCCTTCCAAGTGAAAAGTCCAAGTGAAAAACTTTTCACTCTCGTTAAATTGTGAAAATTTCTAATTGAAGTTTCTACTAAAAATTTGTGAATGAAGAAATTATCAAAACTTTATTTTTTGGTATATAAGTCAGTATAAATCGTTTAAAGAAATGCAAACATTTAGACATTACTAAATGTTTATTGTCAATTATTTTTGGAATGCACATTCTAAAAATACTGTGATATTTTAATAGAGATCAAGTTAAAAAATGAAATACAACTAAAAGATTTGTTCATGGATAAAACAATTTCAGCTTTCCAGGGGAGGTAACTTATTACTTTATATTAAGAAGTTATAACAAAATGATTAGTACAAATTTTGAAGTCTTTTTTATATATTTGCAAGGCACATACAAGAGTTTTACATTTTTTTCTTTCTAACGAGATTCTTCTTCATGATAATGATGATAGTTCCTTATAAAACATTATTTTTAATTACATTTTTTGCAAACTTTTACCAACATAAATAGAATAATTCTGTCTAATATACTTTTTTTCGGAAAAACATTGTACTTGCCATTTCTTTGCAATGTATTTCAATATATAAATGTAACACATTTTAAAGTAGCACCAATATTAAAATAAATGAGTTTATTATGCATAAAAGCTTCAATATTTATATCATGAATTTATTATCAAGATCTATATGCTTTTTGAAAATTTAAAAGGGTAGCATTACTTAGAAATGAAAACATCTTACCTATAATTTACTCTGAAAGATTCATATACATCTATTCTAATCTAATTTTAAATGACAGCACACATGTATTTGTACTTCAATACGAAACATGAAATGTTGTTCTGTGCTTGCATAAGAAAAGACAGAGTTATTGCCCTTGACTTTTATTTCGAATGTCTTACGACTTGGCGCTCTATTGAATGGAAAAATAACTTCCGGAAGTCATCCGAATGTATTTTGGAAAACGGGGATTTTTGCAATTGGTTAAATTTTTTAGAAATGTGAATTACAACATGATATCATATGATTCAAGGGGTGAATAGGTAAATTTATTACACATAACACTTCTTTAATAGAAATATGTGATTTTTAAGAACGTTAATTTCATACAATCGATCATAATACAGACCATTGTTTGATTATTTACAAGTATATCATATGCATATGTCCACTCATTTTCACGTTTGTTTAGTATTTTACAATTAAAATAGCCTCTTAAGACGCTGCTACTTAAAAAATAATACTGTCATGAATTGAAAAAAATTCTATAATTTAGCTTAAAAAGATTTTTTGTAATGTGTATTTATAACTAATTTAGTAATTAGTAGTTAAGTTGTCACAGATTAGAAAAATCTCCTTATATCAATTAAGAATTGGATGCTTCTTTTTGTAACTTCATTGGGGTGTAAAAGCGTTGACCGAAGTACATTTTATATGAAGCACGAAAGCTCTTCATTCCGTGCTTCATTCTAAAAATGTGCGCACAGTCAATGATTTTACAAAGCTCAATTAAAAGCTCATTAGAGCTTATGTTTGTCTATGTTTATATACCTTGCCAACTCTAAATAAAGCTTATTTATTTATTATTATTATAATTACAACCCTATGAAGTTACAAAAAGAAGCATTCATTTCAATACTTACATGACTTATTATAATTACATTTTTTATCTATGATCTGGCATGATACTTGAAGTTTATAATTGTTTTATTTAATTCACCTGTGCACTTTATTGTGGGACCACGTGTAATCATGAATGAAAAGTTTTATTGAGTAATGCAATTGCTTAAGGAATAACATGTGATGTGCAGTTGGCCAATCAGAATAAAGTATCATACATTTAATGTAATTATTATCATTTAACGTTTTAGCTCATTTGTCATACAATACTGTCTCCTAGTTGTTCCAAATACACCTCATTGCTATTTGTCTGCCATCATTTAATTGACATCTCATAGGTTCCTGTTGAATGTTGACGTCTTTTGAAATAGAAAAAATCTTATGCCACAATGTATGACATCAATAGTTCAACATGTTCAACCTTGGCAAATTTTAAGTTCAGCCAGCCCAAATTTCTAAATAGGTGTAATGATGAGGGTGGTAAAGGGCCATCCTAACACAGAAACATGTGGTATAAAATTAAGAAAATCTTTCTTGGAAAATAAATATTGTGAAAAACTTAACACAAGAAATAAAAGGCAATTGATGAAGAGACCAAAACAAATAATATCCTGGGAACCACTTCATAAATATATATACAAATGTAATTTAAATCAATATCCAAGCTGAATTTGAATTAGTCCTTGTTTACTTTTTAATTATATGCAAGACTAAATTACCATGATTACTAAGATGAGAAATTACGAGTGCCGTCTCAAAACACAGAAAATAAACTAGTATCTCAATTGTTTGTAAAACAATTGAAAGGTCTTTCCTGTAAAAGTGATGTTTTCGTAATGTACTTTGTACGACCTTTCGTTTGATACGACACGCATACCTTTTTAAACTTTTCGCTTTTTACACTTAACGACCTCATCCGCCTACATTTTTGTGATCCGAAGTATGATATATGCAACACAGTGTAGATGAGCTTTCATTTGATATGCGACAACGCCATGTTCTAGAAAGTTTGATTTTTGCACTTAATAATCCTGTCCAACTAATTTTTGGAGGTCGGGAATTTGATATTTCAAATGTACACATCATGACCTTTCATTTGATATACAACAACCCTATCTTGAAAGAAAATTTATTTTTTGCACTACTTTTAAGTAGAGTTTATTAAGACCTTTAATTTGATATATCAGATGACCCCATTTGACAAAGTGCAAATAATGATGCAATATCAACTATATGAATAGAAGTTATGAAACTTACGTATACAAAGTCAATGCAAAACTTGAAAATTTCAAATTGAATTTTTGGTGTTTTTTTCCATGGAAATTGTTTTTGATATTTGGTCAAACATATAACTATGTTAACCTCTTCAATTTCTAAAACTTTTTAAGTGGTAAGCTCTTGTTGATTCAGAAATACATGCCTCCGCTCGCAAAACTTCAAACTGCATTATCTCTAAAACGACAATAGATATCTCAAATCTGTTAAATGATAAATGATCTACAGTTGATGGACAACATTATAGAAAAAGAATTGGGACAATTTCAAAGTTCACCAAGGTCACAATTAATCATTAAATAAATGATGCAATACCAAACTTAAAAACTGGAAGTCGTAGAGACATGGGACTAGCACCATTCAACTCAGGACCACTTAACCTTTCAACTATCACAAGGTCAAGGTCATTGTATACTGTGAAGGTCAAGGTGAAATTTCATCATGACCTGACATTGACCTCAAATTGAAGGTCTTGAATTATTGATCATCTTTGCAGTTTATAGTAGGTTGATATCTGTTACCTTTAAAAAAATATACACACAATACTATACTTTTATGAATCATCCAGTTGTAACTTTTAAACAGACGGTTGGACATTTTTGGGCTTATTGTATAAAATGTAGAGCTCGTCGAGAGGAACAATTTACACGCTGTATGTATGCAGCAAAGTCTTAACGTTTTTCTAATATGTAAGCTTGAAATTGCAGCGTAATTGTTTTTTGCACTCGGTGACCTTTGACTTTGGGTGTATATTAAAGGTCACATGAATTAAAGATTATTGGTGAAGGTTCCAAGTCTCTAAGACTTCTGGTTCTCGAAATAGAACTTTTCAAAAAATATTTATAATTTTTCAATGGGAAATAACTCCTTATAAGGGTTAATAACAAAATGATTGTATATGTCCATTAACATTGTCATCTGTTCCTGTACATGCTGCCATTTTCAAATCGATTCTATCTCTAACACTTTTTGAGAAAAATGCAAAGGAAAGAAATTGTTTCAAGGGAATATAAATCTCATAGGGGACGATGGAATCCTATTCAGCCTCATGGTAATATACCATGATGAGATCTACATTTTGTCTAATTAAGGTCATGATATCTTTAAAACCAACGAGGGGAGGCCATGTTGAAAAAAATCAATATAAGGGAGATAACTCCTAAAGGGGATAATGAAATCCTTAACAGGGTCATTTGGTAATACATCTTGGTGAGGTCTAGCGATGGTCCATATTTGGTTTTAATAGCTTGAACAGAAACAAGAGGCTGGCATGTCAAAAATATGTTGGAAGAAAAAAAAGAAAACTAGTATCTCAATTGTTTGTAAAACAATTGAAAGGTCTTTCCTGTAAAAGTGATGTTTTCGTAATGTACTTTGTACGACCTTTCGTCTGATATACGACAAGCATACCTTCTCAAACTTTTCGCTTTTAACACTTAATGACCTCATCTGCCCACATTTTTGAGATCGGAAGTATGATATATGTAACATAGAGTAGATGAGCTTTCATTTGATATGCAACAACACCATGTTCTAGAAAGTTTGATTTTTGCACTTAATAACCCTATCCAACTAATTTTTGGAGGTCGGGGAATTTGATATTTCAAATGAACACATCATGACCTTTCATTTGATATACAACAACCCTAGATCTTAAAAGAAAATTTATTTTTTGCACTCAATAACCCCATCCAACCAATTTTTTGGGAGACGTTAATTTGAAATTTGAAATGTACGCTTTATGTTCTTTCATTTGATATGCAACAACCTTACCATCTGAGAAATTTGAATGTTTGCACTAAATGACCCCACCCGTCCCCCTGGGATGAAATTTAAAAGGAGGTTTAAAATTTTCATTTTTAAGTAGAGTTTATTGAGACCTTCAATTTGATTTATCAGATGACCCCATTTGACAAAATGCAAATAATGATGCAATATCAATTATATAAATAGAACTTGTGAAACTTACAAAGTCAATGCAAAACTTGAAAATTTCAAATTGAATTTTTGGTGTTTTTTTCCATGGAATGTTCATGGTATTTGGTCAAACATATAACTATGTTAACCTCTTCAATTTTTAAAACATTTTAAGTGGTAAGCTCTTGTTGATTCAGAAATACATGCCCACGCTCGCAAAACTTCAAACTGCATTATCTCTAAAACGACAATAGATATCTCAAATCTGTTAAATGATAAATGATCTACAGTTGAAGGACAACATTATAGAAAAAGAATTGGGACAATTTCAAAGTTCACCAAGGTCACAATTAATCATCAAATATATGATGCAATATCAAACTTAAGAACCGGAAGTCGTAGAGACATGGGACTAGCACCATTCAACTCAGGACCACTTAACCTTTCAACTATCACAAGGTCAAGGTCATTGTATACTGTGAAGGTCAAGGTGAAATTTCATCATGACCTGACATAGACCCCAAATTGAAGGTCTTGAATGACTGATCATCTTTGTAGTTTATAGTAGGTTGATATATGTTACCTTTAAAAAGATATACACAAAATACTATACTTTTAAAATGTAGAGCTCGTTGAGAGGAACAATTTACACGCTGTATGTATGCAGCAAAGTCTTATCGTTTTCCTAATATGAAAGCTTGAAATTGCAGCGTAATTTTTTTTTGCACTCGGTGACCTTTGACCTTGGGTGCATATTAAAGGTCACATGAATTAAAGATTATTGGTGAAGGTTCCAAGTCTCTATGACTTCTGGTTCTCGAAATAGAACTTTTCAAAAAATATTTATATTTTTAAAGGGAAATAACTCCTTATAAGGGTAAGTAACAAATTAATAGTTTATGTTTATAAACATTGCCATCTGTTCTTGTACATGCTGCCATTTTCAAATCGATTCTATCTCTAATACTTTTAAAGAAAAATGCAAATAAAAGAAATTGCTTCAAGGGGACATAACTCTCAAAGGGGATGATGAAATCTTAGGCAGCCTCATATGGTAATACATTATGATGATGTCTACCTATTGTCCAGATAAGGTCATGATGTCGTTAAAAACAACGAGGGGGGGCCATGTCGAAAAAACCCAATAAAAGGGAGATACAATGTAACTTCTAAAGGGGATGATGAAATCCTACACAGCCTCATGTGGTAATACTTCATGATGAGTTCTACCGATGGTCCATATTTGGTCTTGATAACTCTAATAGAAACGAGGGGAGGCCATGTCAAAAAAATGCTGGATGAAAAAAAAAAAAAAAAAAAAAAACATGCGAAAAACAATAAGGTCTTTCCTCGCGGAGAGGAAAGACCTTAATAAGGGGAAACATGAAGCAAGCACATCAAACCAAACAGGGGAATAGGAGAATTAAAAAGTCAAAACATCAAAACATGTGAAATAAAAAGACTGAAAACGTTGCACCAAAATTACCCTTTACCAACCTAGCATATGAAATATCCTTTAGATTTTTTTACGTCATTAAAATAAAGTGTTATACAGTCATATTGCTACATGTACTTAAACACCCTTAAGGACAATTACAGAAATCAAATGTGTAAGTTGGCTAGTAGGGCAGGATTTTCTTGCTGTGCTGAAGACCTATTGGAGGCCTTGGGCTATTTCTGCTCTTTGGTCAGGTTGTTTGGCTCTTAGACACATACATTTTCGGTTTTCATTCTCAATTTTATTACATTTCAGACTTAAGAAATCCTGTGGTCTAGTGTAGATAAGACAATTGATGGGAAAGTAAGTGGTTGAGTCCAAGGTTAAAGATGTGTTCAAAATTGTAAATTTACTCCCCCCTTTTCTTTATAAGACATTCACAGAAGATTAACAGCCTATTATTAATGATTTTTGTATTTCAAAGGATCAATTAACAAGAATAATGAAGATGCCACCGGCAGATGGTGGTCAGATGATGGTCCATCATGGAGGCCCAAGAGGAGGGGAGACCATGCCGCTAGCCAATCTGATGGAAAATATCATACAGAGGACATACCATGAACTTACTGTTTTGTCGGAATTGTAAGTTTGTTATTATTTGGAAGATATATAAATACATTTGTATATATATATATATGTTAGATAGATTTGTATTGATTACATGCAATTACATGTAATATTGTACACTGTGTAATACACAACCGAACAATAACAAACTAAAAAGTTAGAATATAATACATAAGAAATTGCCTGTACCAAGTCATGAATAGGACAGTTGTTATCCATTATCCTTATTAAGGAATTTTGCGGCTTTAATTTTCCCAGGAGTTCGTTTCTTTTTTGTTATTTTACTTTATCGCTAGTTTACAAAATTTGTCTTTGATCTTGTTGACTGATCATTATGAAATTATGAAATACAAAATGTTTCTAGAAAATATAGCATGATTTAGCATCACATTCTAGCAATATAGCATCACATTACCATGATGCTAAAAGACCCAGGGGAGAACACTGGATGTATAGAGGCTTCACCAGTTCTCCAATTCCCTTTGATACATGTATTTATAATTAACATGATTAAGAAAACATTTGAGCTTGAAATTGTGTATTCTTAACAGCAACAAAAAAACAACAAATCAAATCATATGTATCAGAGGTGCACTGAACAAAATGAAAACATACAAGATTTGTATAATCATGATTTTACTTGTTTATTTAACACATGCTTTACTTGTGTATAACACATGCATGTTTATCAACACTCTTGATTAACGTGAAGTGATCTCTTAATCATGTTTATTGTAAATATATAGTTCATGTGGGATGTAGTATAAATAAAAAATTTTTTATTATTTTTCTCTTACATTTTCCATATCTTTACTATGGATTGGTGTCATCTATGTTTTTTTACACAAATAAGGCCATTAGTTTTCTCGTTTGAATTATTTTACTTTGTCTTATCGGGGCCTTTTATAGCTGACTATGCGGTATGGGCTTTGCTCATTGTTGAAGGCTGTACGGTAACCTATAGTTGTTAATGTCTGTGTCATTTTAATCTTTTGTTGATACTTGTCTCATTGGCAATCATACCACATCTTCTTTTTTATATTTAACATACCGTAGTGGAAATGTAAGTGAAATTTCAATTTTACTCCAAAGGTATATACACTCTGTTCTTTCCCTGTTTTAGTGGATTGGACCTAAGTGATATTTTAATTATTTGTATACATCTACCTATAATTTTACTGTTTATAATTGCAGGTTACCTAGAAAAACTGATATGGATAGGTAAGATACAAGAATGCGATCTTTTGTCGTAGAAAAACTGATATGGATAGGTAAGATACAAGAATGCGATCTTTTGTCGTAGAAAAACTGATATGGATAGGTAAGATACAAGAATGCGATCTTTTGTCGTAGAAAAACTGATATGGATAGGTAAGATATAAGAATGCGATCTTTTGTCGTAGAAAAACTGATATGGATAGGTAAGATATAAGAATGTGATCTTTTGTCGTAGAAAAACTGATATGGATAGGTAAGATATAAGAATGTGATCTTTTGTCATAGAAAAACTGATATGGATAGGTAAGATATAAGAATGCGATCTTTTGTCGTAGAAAAACTGATATGGATAGGTAAGATATAAGAATGCGATCTTTTGTCGTCTGTACGTAATAGATGACTTTTAGGCTTTAAGGAAAACTAAAGTCACTTTGCTAGGGTTCAGGATATTTATTAATCAGTAATGTAAAACACCCAACTTGTGGAGCAAGGTTGTTACTGCTGTGGCACAAACCAATTCAAATGTACATACTGGTATATCACACAGTGATATTTATATGACAGCTTACAAATTGTCAAATTTCAAGTCTGTCAATACAATACAATCATGACTACTCCATACAAATTCTCAATAACTTCAAAGCAACTGGACATAAACATCTGTCCATTTCGACTCCATTAGTCCTTCTAACTCTAAACAAAGAAACTCAAAACTCAGCGCTAAAACTTTAAATCTACCAATCAGATTACTTGAAATCCAAGTAATCATGAATGTTCAACAATAATGTATGGAAACGTTTCAGTGTAATCAAAGTTTATATAAGACAATATGTTTTATAAGTTTTATTTAATATTAACATAATTATACATCTTTATTTTACAATTACAATATAAACAAAATAAAGAGGCTATACATGTATTATATTCCTTATATTTTAATAATTTACCCATACTCATAAAAAGGACAAGGTAAAAGAAATAAGTGCTTCCTTCTTTACACATTTGTATTAAGGTGGTACCTAACACTACAGGGAGATAACTCTGTAAAGTCAGCTAAACGTTTTAATTACGTTGTGTTGTGAAGGGAATATTAAGCTTCTCAGTGATCAAAATAAGTGTTTGTCAAACTGCTATATAACCTGTGTAATTTTTCTGATTAAACAGTTGGTTCAAATTTGTTCAAAGTTTTGTATTTTTGTCAAAGGGTCAAAGTAAATACTTTGTCAAAATTTCAAGAAAATGAAACGAGCCAAATTAATTTTAGTGAAAGTGTTGGGTACCACCTTAACATCAATTTTAAGGATTTTTTTTAATTCAATATTTAAATATTTCCTCAAACAGGATTTTTAAGTGATCCTTTAGTTAATACTGCATCTTTCAGGAACTAATACTATTTAGGCACATTATGTTCCTAGAAAATGTCAATATTTAGCAAAAATGTAATTGACTCATAAACAGCATGTGAATGTTTTTAAAACTTATTGAGTGAGCCAATTGTTGAAAGAATAAATAGTTTAATAAAAGATTTTTTTTTCTTCAGAAAAATAGAAATCGTACAGTTTGCCAGTCGGACTCGTCAGCTGTTTATCAGACTGTTGGCACTAGTGAAATGGGCCAGTACTTCTAATAAAGTAGATAAATGCACAGTAAGTAATATCTTTAAGATTCTTATGTGAATTTTTTTTCGGTATGGAGACAAAGCCGTTGTTCCAATTCCAATAAAACTTGGGCTACACGTGATTGATTTTACAATTGGAATTGCAACTTTATTTTATTTGTGTAATTTATTGTTATTCAGAGTGGACTTCATAAGTATGGTTTCCTTGTGTTCAATCCATTTTACTTTGAGTAAATAAAATATATTTAAACTAGTTTGAATTTTGAACAACACAGGAGATCAAAATGGAAATTAATAAAACCTTTTTAAAAAAGAGGTTAACATGTATCGGTTCATTTGTTATTGTTAATCTTTTTTTTGTGCAGGAGATCTGTAATTTCCTTGAACAACAGTCCATGTTATATATAGATACAGCAGATACCTTAGCCAAAATGTCCAGGGAGACTTTAGTTAATGCTAGGTTTGTATAAATACATTCTCCCATGATTTCATGTAGCCACAGTCTTAGTCATATCTATAAAATATTATCTACTATATACCAAGATTTTTTTTTAAAGTAGAAATAATAAAATTTGACCAATATATAGTTTTACATCTATAATACTAAAATAATGAGGTCCAATTTGTTAGCCGACATGTGGTAAAAGACACAATTTGTAAAAGTAAACTATGATGCATAATTTGATACTTTAATTCAGTCAACGACCCTTGATTTCATGGGTATGTTCTAGTATATTTTAATAATACAGGCAAATATCATTGATTATAATTTCAGATTACCAAACTTTTCCTTACCATGTGCAATAGATGTATTAACGTTGGGCACATATCCCAGACTGCCTACTTGTATTAGGGTATGTATCTTTTGTTGTAATTTCTACAAAGAGGGGGAGGGGTTTATATATAGTCCGTCTGTCCACCTGTCTGTCCATTGTAAGATCAATTCCTCCCAAACAGCTGGACAGATATGGATGTAGAACACTACCTGAGGATTGCCAAAGATTCCAAGGTGCTGGAATTAAATACTGTCATATTGTTTTGTAGACGAACCCCAATGTCCAGACATACATGTAGGAACTATTTAGTTTAAACTATTAGCTGCTAAATAATTGAGTGCCCCAAAATTTAAGAAGAATTAAGACTATTGAATACATATACATGTATAATAAAACTTGTTCAACATTTTAGGAAAAGATTGTACCTCCAGATGCCATTACTCCAACAGAGAAAAGACAGACACTGCAGACACTGACCAAGGTTATACAGTACAGACTGGTATCATCAGAACTTCCTCCTCAGATGAGGAAACTTAGAATAGGTATGTATGGTACCAGTTACTGTTCAAGATCATATAGGTTTAGTGTTGACTGGTATCATCAGAACTTCGTACTTGCATGCGAAACTTAGAATAGATATGTAGGGTGCCAGACTCTGTCCAAAGTTATATAGAACAGACTGGTATCATCAGAAGTTTTTTCCTACGACAAGAGACTTAGTGGTACCAGATATTAACACAGATATACAGTTCAAATTGAAGAATATACATCTTATTGATTTTGAAATGTATCTATTATTGATCTTTACCTTTCTTTCTTATACCGTTCATATAATAATGTTTTATAATTATTTTATTGCAGAAAATGGTAGAGTAAAGTTTCATGTTGAACATGAATTTGAGGTAAGACCAATATTGAAATTACATTACATACAAGGCAGTTCTCTATTAAGTTGATTATACACATTAACAGATGGTCCTATTGAAACTAAAAAAAAATGTATTCAAAACAAGATTTCCACATCTTAAAAGAAAGTTGGGTTATAATTTGTAATTTTACCAACACAAAAGTTATGTAGATTTTATCAGTTCAAGAGTTTCAATCTTTAGTCTGATATTTCAGTCACAAGTTAATATAAAAATAATGTGAATGATTGCCAATAAGACAGCTAAACACCAGAGTTCAAATGACAAAGATTTAAGCCATTATACTGCCTTCCACAATGAAAAAAAAAACCAACATTTATTTAGTCAGCTTTGAAAATCTCAAGATTAAAAAGTGTGAAACAGCTGTTACACAATAGACCATTCATGTGTAAAGAATATTTTTGATATTACAGGTGATCTTAACATTGATGGGGGACAGTCCCACAATTCCTTGGAGGCTGCTGGACATTAACATTTTAGTGGAGGACCCAGACACTGGAGGTAAGGGGAGATAATTCAGACTTTTTTAAACGCACTAAGATGACATTTCAGAAATTTGATGAATGTTCTTTATGCATATTTAACCTGCATAACGCAATCAACAGTCAATCAATAATACATTCATTGTACAGACTTAGCATCTTTGCTGACAGAATTTGTTTTCAAATAAACAAAGTATAAAGAATTACATTCAGGAATCCCCCATGATGCAACATTATTTCTTAATATTATCCAATACAACTTATACAGAAAGACAACATAGTTGTACAGATTTGACCTCCTAAAAAAGAAAACAGTATTTTAATTGACAATTCGTATTTTTACAGATGGAAAGTCTTTGGTGCATTCGTTACAAGTCAATTATATACATCAGTTAGCTCAGTCACGATTGGTGGACAACAACAGACCTTTGCATGACCTATATAAAGTTTTACGTATCCTTATATCTGCTTTGAAACACCCTCAGGATGATGAAGATAGGTTCTTTTAAATATTAGAGATAAACAAAAATCAAAAGTATTAAAACCATCACACAAAACAGAAATTGAGAATAATGAATTAGAAGAAAAAAATGTGTGATTTCAAAAGGTCAATGTAGGCCTTGAAATTTCTAGTTTTTGTCTATTATCTTCAATAGTATAGTAGATTCAAACATGTCAGATGTTGGTAGAAACTTTAAAAAACAAAAAAATGATCAGTAGGACAAGATCTACAAATATGACTGAAATTGTCAACTAACTCTTGAGTTACTTCCCTTTCATAACAATTTTTTTTCACAAAACCGTCATTGTTGAAGAACCAGGTGAGCACTTTAGAGCTTCTAGTTACTGGCCTGAATCCAGTTGTGGTTTCGTGTTGGACTAGAAATGAACCCTAAGTTCCATTCACAGTCCAAAGCATAGGTAGCTGACATAAAAATATAAATTCCCTTAACACAAACAGATTCCTTTTGTCAGTCACTACAGCTAGAGGTATTAAACAGTCAGACATTACGTCTGATACGAGAGAGAATGGGGGACAATATTAGAATAGACGAGTACACTGTCGGCCGTTGTCTTGTAGTCTCATACTGGAGGGACCAGACCAAGAAGGACAAACAGGATCCAGTTGGTAAGATATATACAGAAATTAAAAGTGCATTTTATGCCCCACCTAGTGGCATTATGTTTTTCTGTCTGTGTGTCTGTTAGTCCGTCTGTTTTTCCTGCTTCAGGTTAAAGTTTTTGGTCAAAGTAGTTTTTGATGAAATTGAAGTCCAATCAATTTAAAACTTAATACACATGTTCTCTTTGGTGTGATCTTTTTATTTTAACACATTATTAGAGTTTTACCCCAAATTTATGATCTACTGAACATAGAAAATGATAGTGTGAGTGGGGTATCCGAAGAACTGTGGACATTTGTTTATTTAAACCATTGATGAAAGTGCTTTAATTTGACTATTTTTATACGACCGCAAAATTTGAAAAAATTTTCGTCGTATATTGCTATCACGTTGGCGTCGTCGTCGTCGTCGTCGTCCGAATACTTTTAGTTTTCGCACTCTAACTTTAGTAAAAGTGAATAGAAATCTATGAAATTTTAACATAAGGTTTATGACCACAAAAGGAAGGTTGGGATTGATTTTGGGAGTTTAGGTCCCAACATTTTAGGAATAAGGGGCCAAAAAGGGCCCAAATAAGCATTTTCTTGGTTTTCGCACTATAACTTTAGTTTAAGTTAATAGAAATCTATGAAATTTTGACACAAGGTTTATGACCACAAAACAAAGGTTGGGATTGATTTTGGGAGTTTTGGTTCTAACAGTTTAGGAATTAGGGGCAAAAAAAGGGCCCAAATAAGCATTATTTTTGGTTTTCGCACAATAACTTTAGTTTAAGTAAATAGAAATCTATGAAATTTAAACACAAGGTTTATGACCATAAAAGGAAGGTTGGTATTGATTTTGGGAGTTTTGGTCCCAACAGTTTAGGAATAAAGGGCCCAAAGGGTCCAAATTAAACTTTGTTTGATTTCATCAAAAATTGAATAATTGGGGTTCTTTGGTATGCCGAATCTAACTGTGTATGCAGATTCTTAATTTTTGGTCCCGTTTTCAAATTGGTCTACATTAAGGTCCAAAGGGTCCAAAATTAAACTTAGTTTGATTTTAACAAAAATTGAATCCTGGGGGTTGTTTGATATGCTGAATTTAGAAATGTACTTAGATTTTTAATTATTGGCCTAGTTTTCAAGTTGGTCCAAATGGGGGTCCAAAATTAAACTTTGTTCATCAAAAATTGAATAAATGGGTTCTTTGATATGCCAAATCTAACTGTGTATGTAGAATCTTAATTTTTGGTCCAGTTTTCAAATGGTCTACATTAAGGTCCAAAGGGTCCAAAATTAAACTAAGTTTGATTTTAACAAAAAATAAATTCTTGGGCTTATTGATATGCTTTATCTAAATATGTACTTTGATTTTTGATTATGGGCCCAGTTTTCAAGTTGGTCCAAATCAGGATTCCATATCAAGTATTGTGCAATAGCAAGAAATTTTCAATTGCACAGTATTGCACAATAGCAAGAAATATCTAATTGCACAATATTGTGCAATAGCAATTAATTTTCAATTGGAGTTATCTTTCTTTGTATAGAATAGAAGTTGATAATATATGTTGGAAATTTGCCAGACATGACTATGATGTCATTTTCTATTTTTATTTGCCAATAACTTTATGTAAATAACTTCATTGGAAATTTGCCAATATAAAATGTTGCTGATGAAGCTTTTTTTCCTTATCTTATCTAAAATGTTTTTAGATAATGTATGTTGGACATTTGCCAGACATGACTATGATGTCATTTTCTATTTTTATTTGCCAATAACTTTATGTAAATAACTTCATTGGAAATTTGCCAATATAAAATGTTGCTGATGAAGTTTTTTTTATTGTTTTATACAATAAACAATGTATATTCACTTTTACTACCAACCAATCTTTACCATTCAGTGATAACAAGCACTTTATTTTACATTTTAATATTTTATGATGTATTTAAAAGAGTAGTTATTGTTGCAAACTCCATTAGAAATTTGAATTGATATCAGTTTTGGAAAAAGGGAAACGGGGATGTGAAAAAAAAGGGGGGGTTTAAATTTTTCTCATTTCAGATTTCATAAATAAAAAGAAAATTTCTTCAAACATTTTTTTGAGAGGATTAATATTCAACAGCATAGTGAATTGCTCAAAGGCAAAAAAAATATTTTAAGTTCATTAGACCACATTCATTCAGTGTCAGAAACCTATGCTGTGTCAACTATTTAATTTTAGATTTAAAAAGTTTGAAGAAGAAATCTTTAATTGATTTGTAAAATCTTGACATTTGTTTTGTGTAAAAAAAAACATGTAATGTCAAAAATTTGATCACAATCCAAATTCAGAGCTGTATCACGCTTGAATGTTTTGTCCATACTTGCCCCAACTGTTCAGGGTTCGACCTCTGCGGTCGTATAAAGCTGTGCCCTGCGGAGCACCTGGTTGTTCATGCATTTATTGTAGATTATTGGAAGTTACAACTGCAAATTTAGGAACTAATGCAATATTTAAAACTGATTGTTTGATATTAAGCAAAAATGTTTCATTAAAAGATTTATCTGAACCCCAGTAAAAAAAAATCATTGCTTAAACTTTTTATGGATAGTTGGTTTGAGTACACAGTTATCGTCCTTTGATTTTCGTTGTCCACGAATATAGTCCTTAGTGTGGACAGTGTGTTACTTGCCAATTTTTGTTATACCCCTTCCAAATTTATTTCTCCATGTTTTATGCCTCATATAGCAAGTTGGGGGGTGAAATGACACTGTAAAAAAATTTGGGTCATAAATATTAATGTAAAGTAGTGATTAGGTCCAGCTGAAAAAGGTAAAAAATTAGCACTTCGGAAGCTGTCAAAAGATTTCAAGACCCCCTTAACATAAAATTGTCCATATTTTGAGTTAGAGCTTATTAAGTTTTCTATAATTTTGATATTATTTGTCCCAAAAGTAGTACAACACACTGTAAAAATATTATTGAGAAAGCGCAGATGGGATTTTTTTAATTTTCATTTATTGTCTAAAAGAAATGCACTACGAAATAACTGTGTACTCGGACCTAAGAGGTGAAATCAGGAAATATAGAATCTGTACTTTGGCAACTTCCCTGAAAGATTTGATGGTGTCAATTTGTCAAATAGCATAAAACTAAAGGATTAAAACTTATTTGATAGAATTTCTGCAAAAATGACCAATTTTGGCATTATATGGTCAAAATAAGCATTTCATAGCTTTTTCAATTTTGATGCATAATTGGCATTCTGAATTTCTATCTGACATGTTTTCATGTTTCTATGCTTTAATCCAGTTTTATTACTCATTTGTGAACTCTGAATCTACAGAAAAGAAGATTATATCAGACAATATGAGCAAAATGTGTTGTATAAATGACCCTCGTCGAACGCCCTGTTTGGATCAAGTTAAATGTGAGGAGCATGGCACATAAAAGTTGAAGTCCATAATAAAGACCTCACTAAATTTGTATAAAAAGTACTTAACAATGTCTTTTGTACCTGTTTCATTTCACATAATATCTTTCTTTACTTCTGTAGGATAGCATGTGGTTCAAATATAAGCCTGTTGAGACTAAAATTGCATGCAAGTTTTTCACTAAAAAGTGAAAAATCTTTGTATCAGACCATACTGTCTGCTAAAAAAGTTGAATGTAAGAGCCTTTTTGTGCTCAGATTTATTGTATCATGTCACCTGAGTATAGAAATGATAGAAAAGACACAATTTTTTATTTCCTTTAGCTTCAATATGCATTTTTAAATGTAAATATGTGCTACGGCCTAAATTGACCCTAAATTATTTTTAGTCTTACTTGGCCTAAGACCCTTTTAAACTAATATGATATGTTATTTGTAAGTTTTCTTTCCATTTAAAGTACATTAAATACATATGTAAGGATTATTTATAATCAAAAAGCTTCACAAATTTAAAATTGCTGGAAAATATTACATCTTCATGTAAGGCCCCCCTTCATTGGAAAACCTCCATTTTTAGGCACAGGCTCATATAAATTTGACTTTTGAATAATTATGCTAAGTCTGATATATCAAATGAGTACTCTATTGCTTTAAATACATGATATATTATATATTAAGGCATTTTTTTTCTTTTTTTTCTTTCTTATAAACCAAGATTTCAAGATTTTATTGTAAAGCAACGCTCAGACACATAAATGTGTAACATGAGGTACATATATACAATGGTAAACATGATTTATAATACAAAGGTAACATTAAAAAAAACAAAATAAAAAACAATATAATTTAAAAAAAAAAAAAAAAAACAACAATAAAAAAAATAAAAAAATAAGACAAATTAATATACATATCACAATAGGTTATTCAGCTTTTTGATAAAAGATGCCACCTGTCTATATAAATTGACATTACAGTAAGATAACATTACAGATAATTTCTGTTTACTTGGATGCTTCGTATAATAACTAGGGATATGTTGTTCTCTAAAAGTAACCAGTTGAGGAGACTTGCATATAAAAAGATAGTGAAATTCGTCTCCTACACTTTCTTTACATATGTGACATTTTCTGTCCTCCGCCGGAATATTGTGCCAACGCCCAGTTTCAATGGGAATTTTTATATTAGACTTTCTTAATTTTGTCATCCAGATTCTTGCATTTTCCGGTATTTTTATTAAATAATTTTCAAATCCAAAACAGTTTTTTGTCACGTGGTGATATAAGTCACATGACAGATTCGTTTGAAACCCGTATCCCGGAACTTTATAACTAGAATAAAATACACCTCGGGAAGATAATTGGACATCTTGATGCCATTTTTGTATATATTGGTCTTGTAAAACCTGTTTTATCAGATGTTTGTAGACAGCACTATCTTGATTGACAAACACATATCCTAGTCCTGTATCATTAAATATTGATTCTATAAAGTTCAGCCATTTGAATGATTGACCGCTATTTTGCATTAAACTTAATAATAATCTATACATATTACTACTTAATTTGTCACCATGCATTATCCTTCTCCAAAATGATGTCATTCTTATTTTGACTTTTATTTCTAATGGAAATCTGCCTAATTCTCCATATAACATATAGTTAGGCGTTGAAGATCTTACTCTTAGAATACGTTTACAAAAATTTAAGTGAATTTGTTCTAAAATTTTCAGGTTTTCGTATCCCCAAATCTCACACCCATATAAAAGAATAGGCTCTACCATGGCATCAAACATTTTAAGCTGTAGATCCAATGGGATGGCTTGATTTCTAATACTTTTGTACAAGCTGTAGAATGCTTTTTGTGCTTGATTAACCAATTTTTTCTTCGCCTCATTGAAAGTACCATTAGATTTAAATATGAGCCCAAGACATGAGTAGGTATCGACTAATTCTATATTTTTGCCTTGTAATTTAAATTCAAATTTCCTTCGCACTTTGCCTTTACTAAATACCATACTTTTTGTTTTTGTAACATTAACTTCAAGTTTCCATAATTCACAGTAGTTCTGAAAATATTTTGTGCATTTTGCATACTTTCTGCTGAATCCGCCAGAATGACGGTATCATCAGCGTACAGTATGGCAAACAGTTTCATAATTGAATTTAACTCATTTTGACATTTTTCTTTAACTATCTCAAGGGGACATCCACCTAAATCAATAAAGAATTTTTCTAAGTCATTTAAAAAAATAGAAAAGAGAAAGGGAGATAGATTTTCCCCCTGTCTTACACCAGTTAGACAGGGAAAATATTCTGACTGTTGGTTGTTGTATTTTACACATGATTTAATATTGTTATACATATTAAAAATAACAGTAAATATTTTCCCTTTTATACCACTGTTCTGTAGTTTTTTCCACAGACCACTTCTCCATACAGTGTCGAATGCCTTTCGAAAATCAACAAACGTACAAAATAGTTTTTTTCCAAAAGATTGATAGAGTGATATTAAGGCATGCAATACGAATAAATTATCGGTTGTAGAGTGACCTTTTCGAAATCCAGCTTGGTTGTATGAAATTAAGGAAATTTCATTTGCAAAAAAGGTTAACTTAGAATTAATTATTGATGTAAAGACTTTTCCTAAACAGCTTATTAATGTTATTGCTCTGAAGTTATCAGGATCCATGGTATCTCCTTTGTTTTTAAAAACTGGTCGTATTATACCAATAGTCCAGTGCTCTGGGATTATTCCGGTTTCTAAAACAATGTTAAATATTTTACAGTAAATATGTACCAATGCTGGAGTTGAATGTTTTATATACTCATTTAAAATATTATCTAATCCTGGTGATTTGTTATTCTTTAAATTTTTTATTGCATCAGTTATTTCAGCTTCCGTAATCTCATCGTTCAAAATTGAATCATACAAAGCATCATCACAAATAGAGTTAAAATCAATATCAATAGCATCATCAGCTGCATCGGGTTCATATTGATTCAATTTTTTAAAATATTCGTAAAATGTGTCAATAGGAATTGGAGGGTTCTGTTTAGTTTGACCGGAATATTTTTTAAGAGTCCTCCAAAAGGCTTTTGTGTCAGATTTCGAGTGGGATCTAAGCTCAGCGGCACATTTTTCTTGATACTTACCAAAATTTTGATTTAGTGTTTTCTTATAATCTTTAGCAGAAGTGCTTAAAAGTTGTTTGATCTCAGCAGATTTTTTATGCTTATATGTATTTTTAACCCGATGAAATGCATTTCTTTTTTCTCTGCACTCGTTATTAAACCAAGGTTTTGTATTTAATTTAGGTGACCTTTTAGACCTATTATTTTTGTTATCACTAAAAGCGTCAGTGGCGCTATTTACTAAGAATTTACAAAGGTTATCAATAAAACTATTTATCTGATCAACATTAACCTGTGTGTTTTCATTCATTTTATTCAACATGATGTTAAGTTCATTCAATGAGTTATTGGGATCATCATTTATTTCTTGAATAAATTCATTTGTTTTATCTGACCTCCAACGAACATGTTGGTCTACCTTTTGATTAAAAGTTAAGTTTTTCTGATGATTATCGTTATCTATTTTCATTGTAAAATGGACTCTATTATGAACATCAGAAAACATTGGGTTAAAATCAATTATTTCAAAATCTGTAGTTATATTAAAACTATTAGGTGAAAGTAACAGATAGTCTACCATGCTAGCATCTTTACATGTTGTATGGCCAATACCATTGTCTGAAAAAAGACGACCATTTGCTATAAATAGGTTACATCTTTTACAAAAATCCTATAATTTTGTTCCATATTTGTTTACACGACCTGTATTTTTATTAAATCTTTGTAAAATATTATTTTCTTTTAGTATAGAATAACTCGAAGTATTATCATTAATGATATCTTCTTCAATTTGTAGTATTTCTTGTAAATTTATATCATCATCAACATAATCCTTCAAAGAAGAAGTTCTAGCATTGAAATCCCCTACAATCACAATATTTTTGATACCTTGAGAAAATATTAACAATTCTTCTTCAATTTCAATGAATGATTCATCAGATGAATATTTTGAGAACTCAGGTGGAACATAAGTACAACCAAATAGAGTATGTTGATCAAGGGAGGATATTTGGTTTGAAATTTCAATCCATTGAACAAATTCAGAATCCGACTTTAAAAACTGTAAATATTGTTTGAGATTTTTTTTGAAAATAATAAGGATACCTCCTGATTTGTTTTTAAATTTCCTTCTATTTTTTGCAAAGTAATCATACTCTCTGGGTAATTCCAGCACATCAAAGTTATCCAATTTAGTTTCTGAAAACACTAAGATATCATACTTTGTAATAAGCTGGTGAAAATCAGGGTTCAGTAATTTTGATTTTATACCACACACATTAAGATGAGTTATTTTTAAGTTTATCAATTCGCTCAGTATTGTTATCTAAAGCGTTGCCAATGTCCTATCTTGATTTTTCGGCAGTATCCGATTCAGTACGGGTTCTTTTTGATCGTGGTGGTATGGGTGGACTGTTTGCTGCTTCTCTATGTTGTGGCGTACTAGGAGTTCGTTGATTGATAATTTCTCTGTCATTATTTGCTGGATTGATATTGATGTTTTCGGGATTGAACAACTGACCATTTATATATAGCTTGTCGCGAACAAGCCTCGCTTGTTTCCCTAAACTTTTTTCCTTTTTAAATATCGGATACAGTTTTCGGCGCCTTATCTCTATCTCCGGAGGGAATTGCTCGTTGATACCGAAGTTTGTATTTTTAAGACGATAGGCTTGTTTCAGCACATGTTCCAATTCCTTTCTATAAACGAATCTTGCAACAATTGGGCGTGCTCCGTTTCTACCATATTTACCGAATCTGTGAACATTTCCTAATGTAACCATGTATTCGATTCCTAATTGTCTATTAATGAAATTTTGTAACTTTGCCTCACAGTCCTCAGATGGATGATACGTTAGACCGTTGAATACCAAATTGTTTTTCATGCTACGGCATTTCAAGTCTAGGACGGTTTCCTGCAGTTCCTTGATGATTGATTTTTCCTGCATTGTGGTTTCCTCAATCTTTTCAATATCATTTCTATATAGTTCACATTTTTCCAGTGCTTTTTCAACGACTTGACCCATGCCTTCAAAGCTGTTTTCCATTTCTTTGTTATGTTGCTGTAAATCGGCAATATTATTTTCTACTTGATCCATACGTTGGACAACCGATGATAACTGTTGTTTAACATCTTCAATTTTTTCGACCTCTGTTTCGATTTTTGCTATTCTGTTGTTCATTGATAGCAAAGTATTTAAAATCTTATTCAGAACCTCCAAAGTTTTTGGTTCTATGTTTGCCTCCAACGTGTTTTTACTAGTTTCTTCTAATAAGAGTTTTGTATCATTTGGATCCATTTTCAATCGTTTTTGATAACGTTGTTACGACGCCATCTTGTAGTTAGTGAAGAACAATACCCCAACAATGCCGATTTCTTATAGTGACGTTAAAGTCTTGGTTACAAAATAAAAGTAACTAAGTTCCGTTTTCCTTTATCTCTCAAATTTGTATTTTGAACGTATTTTTCAGCAAAACTAATTTAGTAACATGCAGAATTACTTACTACGAATCTTTCGGACAAATTTCAATTTCTAACTTGGGCAGTAATCACAGTTAAATCACATTTTCGCAAGAGCGAAAAAAACAGCAGCTATCCGTAGCAACATGGTTTATGTAATTTCTTTTGCAATATTTAAATTTTAAAAGCCCCAAATGTTGATAGTTGAAATTTCTCAATTTTAACGTCTAAATTTAACACGCAAAGTTGAATATAGAATTAATCATATTGTCTATAATATATATCCTATTGCTATGAAACTTTGTAAGCAGTCTTATAATATATTAAGCTTTAGTCATACCAAGTTTTATAAAGATTGGTCAACTTTTTCTATCCTATTAGGTCCGAGTACACAGTTATCGTCCTTTGATTTTCGTTGTCCACGAATATAGTCCTTAGTGTGGACAGTGTGTTACTTGCCAATTTTTGTTATACCCCTTCCAAATTTATTTCTCCATGTTTTATGCCTCATATAGCAAGTTGGGGGGTGAAATGACGCTAATAAAATTTGGGTCATAAATATTAATGTAAAGTAGTGATTAGGTCCAGCTGAAAAAGGTAAAAAATTAGCACTTCGGAAGCTGTCAAAAGATTTCAAGACCCCCTTAACATAAAATTGTCCATATTTTGAGTTAGAGCTGATGAAGTTTTCTATAATTTTGATATAATTTGTCCCAAAAGTAGTACAACACACTGTAAAAATATTATTGAGAAAGCGCAGGTGGGATTTTTTTAATTTTCATTTATTGTCTAAAAGAAATGCACTACGAAATAACTGTGTACTCGGACCAAATAAACGAGTGAACCCATTTATGTACAAATTTACAGTACAATTTAGTGTGAAAATTAATGATCTTAGCATGGCAAGATATTACTGAAAGTTGGGTTTTTTTTTAGTGTATAAACTCAAAGTACATGTATCAGAGGAAGATGAAGGCAAGCCATTACAGATAAGTCACAGCCCTGTAATGTCAGTAGAGGAGAGCCATAGAGTTGGTCTGGCAATAAAAGTAAGTCACAGCCCTGTAATGTCAGAAGAGGAGAGCCATAGAGTTGGTCTGGCAATAAAAGTAAGTCACAGCCCTGTAATGTCAGTAGAGGAGAGCCATAGAGTTGGTCTGGCAATAAAAGTAAGTTACAGTCCTGTAATGTCAGTAGAGGAGAGCCACAGAGTTGGTCTGGCAATAAAAGTAAGTTACAGTCCTGTAATGTCAGTAGAGGAGAGCCACAGAGTTGGTCTGGCAATAAAAGTAAGTTACAGCCCTGTAATGTCAGTAGAGGAGAGCCATAGAGTTGGTCTGGCAATAAAAGTAAGTTACAGTCCAGTAATGTCAGTAGAGGAGAGCCATAGAGTTGGTCTGGCAATAAAAGTAAGTTACAGTCCAGTAATGTCAGTAGAGGAGAGCCATAAAGTTGGACTGGCAATAAAAGTAAGTTACAGTCCTGTAATGTCAGTAGAGGAGAGCCATAGAGTTGGTCTGGCAATAAAAGTAAGTCACAGCCCTGTAATGTCAGTAGAGGAGAGCCATAGAGTTGGTCTGGCAATAAAAGTAAGTCACAGCCCTGTAATGTCAGTAGAGGAGAGCCATAGGGTTGGTCTGGCAATAAAAGTAAGTCACAGCCCTGTAATGTCAGTAGAGGAGAGCCATAGAGTTGGACTGGCAATAAAAGTAAGTCACAGCCCTGTAATGTCAGTAGAGGAGAGCCATAGAGTTGGACTGGCAATAAAAGTAAGTTACAGCCCTGTAATGTCAGTAGAGGAGAGCCATAGAGTTGGTCTGGCAATAAAAGTAAGTTACAGCCCTGTAATGTCAGTAGAGGAGAGCCATAGAGTTGGTCTGGCAATAAAAGTAAGTCACAGCCCTGTAATATCAATAGAGGAGAGCCATAGAGTTGGTCTGGCAATAAAAGTAAGTCACAGCCCTGTAATGTCAGTAGAGGAGAGCCATAGAGTTGGTCTGGCAATAAAAGTAAGTTACAGCCCAGTAATGTCAGTAGAGGAGAGCCATAGAGTTGGACTGGCAATAAAAGTAAGTCACAGCCCTGTAATGTCAGTAGAGGAGAGCCATAGAGTTGGTCTGGCAATAAAAGTAAGTCACAGCCCTGTAATGTCAATAGAGGAGAGCCATAGAGTTGGTCTGGCAATAAAAGTAAGTTACAGTCCTGTAATGTCAGTAGAGGAGAGCCATAGAGTTGGTCTGGCAATAAAAGTAAGTTACAGCCCAGTAATGTCAGTAGAGGAGAGCCATAGAGTTGGACTGGCAATAAAAGTAAGTTACAGCCCAGTAATGTCAATAGAGGAGAGCCATAGAGTTGGTCTGGCAATAAAAGTAAGTTACAGTCCTGTAATGTCAGTAGAGGAGAGCCATAGAGTTGGACTGGCAATAAAAGTAAGTTACAGCCCAGTAATGTCAGTAGAGGAGAGCCATAGAGTTGGACTGGCAATAAAAGTAAGTTACAGCCCAGTAATGTCAATAGAGGAGAGCCATAGAGTTGGTCTGGCAATAAAAGTAAGTTACAGTCCTGTAATGTCAGTAGAGGAGAGCCATAGAGTTGGACTGGCAATAAAAGTAAGTCACAGCCCTGTAATGTCAGTAGAGGAGAGCCATAGAGTTGGTCTGGCAATAAAAGTAAGTCACAGCCCTGTAATGTCAGTAGAGGAGAGCCATAGAGTTGGTCTGGCAATAAAAGTAAGTTACAGCCCTGTAATGTCAGTAGAGGAGAGCCATAGAGTTGGTCTGGCAATAAAAGTAAGTCACAGCCCTGTAATATCAATAGAGGAGAGCCATAGAGTTGGTCTGGCAATAAAAGTAAGTCACAGCCCTGTAATGTCAGTAGAGGAGAGCCATAGAGTTGGTCTGGCAATAAAAGTAAGTTACAGCCCAGTAATGTCAGTAGAGGAGAGCCATAGAGTTGGACTGGCAATAAAAGTAAGTCACAGCCCTGTAATGTCAGTAGAGGAGAGCCATAGAGTTGGTCTGGCAATAAAAGTAAGTCACAGCCCTGTAATGTCAATAGAGGAGAGCCATAGAGTTGGTCTGGCAATAAAAGTAAGTTACAGTCCTGTAATGTCAGTAGAGGAGAGCCATAGAGTTGGTCTGGCAATAAAAGTAAGTTACAGCCCAGTAATGTCAATAGAGGAGAGCCATAGAGTTGGTCTGGCAATAAAAGTAAGTTACAGTCCTGTAATGTCAGTAGAGGAGAGCCATAGAGTTGGACTGGCAATAAAAGTAAGTTACAGCCCAGTAATGTCAGTAGAGGAGAGCCATAGAGTTGGACTGGCAATAAAAGTAAGTTACAGCCCAGTAATGTCAATAGAGGAGAGCCATAGAGTTGGTCTGGCAATAAAAGTAAGTTACAGTCCTGTAATGTCAGTAGAGGAGAGCCATAGAGTTGGTCTGGCAATAAAAGTAAGTTACAGTCCTGTAATGTCAGTAGAGGAGAGCCATAGAGTTGGACTGGCAATAAAAGTAAGTTACAGCCCTGTAATGTCAGTAGAGGAGAGCCATAGAGTTGGTCTGGCAATAAAAGTAAGTTACAGCCCTGTAATGTCAGTAGAGGAGAGCCATAGAGTTGGTCTGGCAATAAAAGTAAGTTACAGCCCTGTAATGTCAGTAGAGGAGAGCCATAGAGTTGGTCTGGCAATAAAAGTAAGTTACAGCCCTGTAATGTCAATAGAGGAGAGCCATAGAGTTGGTCTGGCAATAAAAGTAAGTCACAGCCCTGTAATGTCAGTAGAGGAGAGCCATAGAGTTGGACTGGCAATAAAAGTAAGTTACAGCCCTGTAATGTCAGTAGAGGAGAGCCATAGAGTTGGTCTGGCAATAAAAGTAAGTTACAGCCCTGTAATGTCAATAGAGGAGAGCCATAGAGTTGGTCTGGCAATAAAAGTAAGTTACAGTCCTGTAATGTCAGTAGAGGAGAGCCATAGAGTTGGTCTGGCAATAAAAGTAAGTCACAGTCCTGTAATGTCAGTAGAGGAGAGCCATAGAGTTGGTCTGGCAATAAAAGTAAGTTACATTTTAGAAAAGTTATTAGGAGTGTTTTATACAAAAAAAACATCAATACTATCATAAATTGAAAGAACAGTCCTTGTATTGCTGTTTATCTTGACAATTGCTAGAGTTTTACATAATAATGGTTAAGCCATTTAAATGAATGTGTGATGGTCCGAAAGATAGTTTTATTTTTAAACATTTGGTTATTTCTGGCTGTTTGTTCATTTTTACAAATATTTGATGTATGCAAATTAGCTTTAAAGTATTTTTGTTATGGGAAAACTTTTTCATCCCTCTTACATCAATTTTAGCCCACATGGCCCATTTAGACAGTCATGATGTTATACCATCACTTGATATCTGTTGTTTAGAGTCCGTTTTGTCAAATTAAATACAATTGATGATAAGCAACCAACAATTATTGAATCTATCAAAAAAAAAATAATTATAACTTCTTCAAACCAATTGAGGCAATCTGGTTGACTTGTGATGAAAGTCTAGGAGATAATTTATAATTAGTATTTTTTTGACATGGTTCATTTAGAGTTGAGATGTATTTTGACAATATCTTTGTTTTGTTAACAGAGTAATCACTTATCCATAGAGAGGCTACTAATGCAGACAATTGAAGTGAGGATACATGCTAAATTGAAGGTATGTACATATTTCCTATTTTTTTCCATTTTTTTTTCTTAGGAACACATAATTCTGATTTATTAACAAACAAAATCAAAACATAATATTGCATCTTTTAATTTTGATCACTATTTATGTTTCATTATTTACTTTCCAACAAGATTATTTCTTCTAATAACATAAATTTTGTCTGGCCTAAACATCTCACTTTTAAAAATCAAGAGCAAAAATTATATATTGCATCTTTTAATTTTGATCACTGCATTTGAAAATTTTTCATTACCTACTTTCAGGCAAGAATATTTCCTCTGATATACATTTTGTCTGGCCTCACTATTTTCAAACTAGATCAAAAAATTATATTATGTCTGACCTAAATACCTCTGATGATATCCTCATGATTGATTTTCTATGGAGCCATTGTACTACCAACTGATTAGATGCCTTCTAAATTTTTAATTTGAATTAAGAAACAATTGTAAAATGTGCCATATTAAGCATATCATGCTTGAAGCAAAGCTGTTTATTTCTTTGCTATACCAAATAATTGCTATATACCTTAATATTTAATGAAAGAATCCTATTTTTCAGGACCTGTCGAAGGAATTTCAGAAATACGTCATTGGACAATGTAAGTACAGTTTAGTTTTATACACATTCATTCTTATTTCAATCAATCTGAGTCTACCTGGTAGTTATATGATAAGATAAGGAGATGTGGTATAACTTCTAATGAGACAACTATCCACCAAAGTTAAAATGAAGTGGATGTCAGCAATTATAGGCAATCATACAGCCTTCAACACTGAGAAAACCTCATACCATATAGCTGGCTATAATAGGCCCTGAAATAAAGAAATTGAAACAATTCAATTGTCCTTATTTATAACAAACATTATACGAAAAACAAATATGAGAGACACATGTTCTTACATTGTTTATTATCATCCTTGTTTCAGGTGAGATGAAAGACTTGCCAATAGCTTTACATGTACCGGTACTCAGTCCTACATTAGAGTTTGAACACCTCAGAGTAATGATGGACTCCCAAAGAGGATCTATCTTAGCCTCCTTGTGTGGCATAGAAGGTTAGTTATTTGGATGAAATATATTTAATATTGTATACTGTTACCGGTAAGTGGAAAACTTTTGTAAAGGATTTCTTTTCTTTTACTGTGTGAAAAATATCAATCTTGTATTTTACTGATTAAAGTTTTTTTGCAATCAACATTTAGATACAGTCTTGTTTTAAAGTTTCTTTTAGACATTTTATGTCACAACTTCATAGAATTTTACGAAACTTTGGTGGAAGATTTTGTTTATGATTAAGAGATAATATCAAATGCAAAACTGTGATACTTTTTATTTTGCCATATTTTGATGACTTTCTAATTTCCTTTATTTATTTTAAATTCAATTAATTCTATTTAGATATATTTTATTTCCATAAACACATATTGGATAGGACACAGGTAAATCAGACTGGTATTCTATTCTTTCACATTTTTTTCTGTTAGGTGTACAAGAAGTCCAGGAACTAGAAGAATTCTTAAACAGTGGAGAATGGAAGAACTTAGGAAAATTCATCATTAACTTACGGTAAAGTATTATGTACCGGCGAAGCAAGTTATTTTAAAGTGTGCACCACATTTTCATGCCCCATTTATGGGCATCATGTTTTCTGGTCTGTGATTCCAATCATTCATCCAGCCATTCATTCATCCAGCCATTCATCCATCCGTCCGTTCGTCCTCAGGTTAAAGTATTTGGTCTAAGTAGTTTTTGATGAAGTTGAAGTCCAATCAACTTGAAACTTAGTAAACATGCTCCCTATAATTTGATCTTTCTAATTTTAATGCAATATTAGAAAGAAGTAGGTCTGGTAAGATTTTGCCTCAAATTTCAGGTTCATCTGACAAAAGATTTTGGACACTTTTTAAACACTTAAGTGTCTATTTCAGTTGATTGAATTAGTTTATGTGAAAGATTTTAACCAATTTAGTCATTACAAATGCTCCGATTCAAGCTTAAATATGATAAATCTATCAAATATGCCAAAAGACATGTCACTTTTCAGATGTTTTTGTCAAAAATGAAAGTGGCCGCATCCGTGTTCATCCTAAACCTTTATATATGTTATGAATTATCAACAAATACAACTTACATTTCAATATTAAGAATAACCACAAATGCGTCCACTTTCATTTAAGACAGAAACCATCTAAAATTTAACTCAAATGCTAAAATTGTGAAGATTTCAGTAATTTAGCATGACTGAATGATGCTAATACCTGATAAGTATAATAAAAAATTTATGTAGCAGAAGCATTCTACTTTCCAATAAATAACTAAATGTTTACATTTTAACAATTTTTTTAAACTGCTATATTTTGGGGCCAAAAAGGGGTCTTACTGGACCTACTCCTTTATTCCATTTTCATGAACATAGAAAATGATAGTGCGGATGGGGCATCTGTGTACTTGGGACACATTCTTGTTTATATTATTTTGAATAGACAGAAATTTTTTTACAGTTATTTCTTATAATTAAATACTAAATTCCATTTTAAACCATTTATGACATCACAGTCACATGACTAAATTATGTCAATGAGCTAATAAACAAAACAAAGTCACCCAATCAGAAGACGTGTTACATCCAAAATTAAATTATTGATTCTTATTCAAGAGGTCAATTGTATTTTTATTTTATCAAGGACTATTATAAATTTATCAGGTTTGAAACCCAAATTCTTCAATGAGAGAGTGAAATTGTGTATTGAAATCACTTTGTCTGTTCATCTACCTTTCTGCTCGTTCCTCTTTTCTTTTATTCATTCTGGAAGATTATTCACTAGTTTGATGATGCTTAAAAATTTGTGTAACTGTGGATTCATTTATTTTTGTGAGTACCAATTTCGTTGATTGAATAAACTTGTATTTTCCTGGATATTTGATATTGAGGTTTTTCTTTAAAGTCGACATACATTGCTATAGAACATTTGTAATATGTTGAACATGTATCCAACAAATAATAATGAATCCAAAGTATATCAAATAAACACAGAACATTTGATTTTTGTCAATGTCTGACACCAAGGAGCCATATAGTTATACTTTGTTTGACATTTCATGCAAATTAACATGTGTCCCTAATAAGAAATAACAGGATTATTTTTACGAATGATGAAAACAAATGTTTTAGTATTCTATTTTATCTTTAATTCCAGATTACAGCTAGTCCTTATTAGATGTGAAAAATCTGTCCAGTATTTACCTACAACATGTCAAAAACATTTACCTTTGATTACCTCCCCTAATCACCCACTGGAGGAAGTTTCTAAGAGTAGATTTTACATCAGGGTACCCAAACAGTCATCACATTATGTGGTAAGTCTAATGTAGAGTTATCTCCCCTAATCATCCACTGGACGAAGTTTCTTAGAGTAGATTCTACATCAGGGTACCCAAACAGTCATCACACTATGTAGTAAGTCTAATGTAGAGTTATCTCCCCTAATCACCCACTGAAGGAAGTTTCTAAGAGTAGATTCTACATCAGGGTACCCAAACAGTCACCACATTATGTGGTAAGTCTAATGTAGAGTTATCTCCCCTAATCACCCACTGGAGGAAGTTTCTAAGAGTAGATTCTACATCAGGGTACCAAAACAGTCATCACATTATGTGGTAAGTCTTATGTAGAGTTATCACCCCTAATCACCCACTGGAGGAAGTTTCTAAGAGTAGATTCTACATCAGGGTACCCAAACAGTCTTCACACTATGTGGTAAGTCAAAGGCAATAAAAGTTGGTGAAAAAAGTTATCACATAAAAAAAGATATGATTTCAAAATTTTGTCATGTTTAAAATAAAGCAAACCACACTTATCATCTTTTTTCTTTTTTTTCTTTCTTTTTTTTTAATTTGATACACTTTGTAAGAAATGTTTACCCAATGTTTTTTTTAACAGATAGTGGGATTAGAGGAGAGTAAGAACAGGAAGGTAGACATTAAATATTACATGATTGAGACCACGCCCTGTACAGCAGACGGCACTGACGATGAACTGGCAGAGGATGTAGGATCTAAATTATATCTTAGAGCTGGCAGACTCTATCCTCTGGACGAATTCTCATTTACACATGGCCCATACACAAAGATTTATGGTTAGTTTTATTTCTGTCAATAATGACCTTATAATATCACTAATGACCTTATGATTTCAGTAATGAAATGCAGATGTCAATATTGACCTTAAGATATCAATAATGACCTTCTGATATTGATAATGACCTTCTGATATCAATATTTACCTTCTGATATCAATATCGACCTTCTGATATTAATTGTGACCTTCTGATATCAATAATGACCTTCTGATATTAATATTTACCGTCTGATATCAATAATGACCTTCTGATATTAATAACGACCTTCTGATATCAAATAATGACCTCAAGATTTCAATAATGACCTTATGAAACTTTCAAATTTTTTCTTTGTATTAAAGGTCTCTAAATCTCTATTTTTCTTCTAACATGTTCAATTTTCATTCAAATGTCAGGGTTATATTTAAGCAAGTGCTTTACTACATTATTCATGAGAGTTAATTATTTGCTCTGTTTTTGGAGTTAATTAAGATTATGTAAAGAGGTTAGCTGTTGACATTCTATTCTATTAGGTTAAACTGTTATTTAGGTTTTTTTTTTTTTTTATTTCAGCTGAATCTGAAGAGAGTGATTACGAAATGCAACAAAAGAAAAGAAAGGTACATGTTTTTATCGCTATTTTACAAAATTTTCCTTTGATCTTGCAGACTGATAATTTTATCTCAGCGGAGTCAAATAATATGAAAAATGAAACTGACATTGTCGTCATAGGTAAAATAACGAAAAGATTATCATTGGTCATCTCAACTCGATTGCTTTTCTCACTTTCGCCGTACTGGCTCAAGGGAGATAATCAATCTTGATGAGATGACCATCGATAATCTATAAATATATTAAACGAGGAAGACTTTTGTCAAATTTTGACTCATTTCAGTTATTTTAGAACATGTTTATTATCAAACAAGGATGATTTTTGTCTTTCCTGTGACAAAAGGTAAAAGTTATCCAGTAGAACAAGCCAAAATAAAAAATTTGATAACACATTCTCTGTAGTCTGTGGTCTTTGAATTCTTTCTCTGAAAAAACTTCAGTCACTCAATTTAGAGACAGTAAGCTTATTGGGTACATACTACTCTAGAATTCTTTAAGAAATAATCAAGCACTCAATTTATACACCAGCAGCAAAAATTAGAATATTTTACGAGAAATAAATAAAAAATACCCAGATTACGTCTACACAAGCCAAAAAGAAAATTTAAACTGTTTAATGTACTTACTTACCTACCTAAAAGCAGCCTACCCAATCAATTTTAAGACATAAACTGTTGCTAATTAAGATGTTTTTCCTGCTCTAACTTTCAATTCTTGTCTAAATCATGTAACTTACATGTATGTTTATAGCAACAACAACAAATCCCTTCTTCCATACTCAACCCTATGATTCATGTGTAGGCAATATCAAACAATTACTGTTTTAAGAATTACCTAATCAGATATCATGTGACTTAACGCTATATCACATGGTTTAACACCGGCTATGTAATATGGAAGTCTACAAACGATTGTCATTTTTTATTAAGAAAATTGCTTGTTTATTCTAAAATATCTACAATTGTATTTCTATGTGTTTAGATAATACTGCATGCTCATTTCGTCATTCAATTGTTTATGTATTATACTTTGACCTCATGTTACACATTTATGTGTCTGAGCATTATCAATAAATCTTGAAATCTTGAATAAATCTTGTAATATTATCTGTTTCAGCTGCTATTGGGTGAATATGAGGGGCCTAAGAATAAAAAGATGAAAGGATCTGTGTATATGATACCTGAATTAACATATATTCTATCTAGCTGTGAGGAGAGACTGGCTTTTGTCAATTTAGGTTTAGAGGTAACTTTCTATTCATCAGTTTTGTGTTGTAAGAAAAACAATTGTTTCATATGATGATTATTTTAAAATTTAGATTTAGATTATCATACTTTATAGCAGAAAAGAGAGAATGTTATTCATATAGGACGTGTTTTGTGAAAATAATTTGAAAATCATTAAAAATTGTTGTTGTCCTCTATTTTGAACCTTACATTATAAAGTTAAAGAAAAACTAATTCAACACCACACTTTACATTAAGCAAGAAACATTCAATAAATTATTATAAACCACAAGAAGTTTTCATAATGACATGTTTTAAATGCACACAATTATCAATTCCTATACAATAATTTAGCTGTTTCATGCTAGTCTTGAGTAATGAAGTCGGTTTGAAACCCCTATGCAATTGCCAATGAGACTAACTATCTACCAAAGTTCAAATGGTTGGGTTGTATGTTGGGTGTAGGTCTCCTTACAGCCTTCCACTAGGAGCAAAACCTGTACAGTTTAATTAGTTATGGAAAACCTCAACATGACAAAATGAGAAACAATGAGAAAGGCAGCTAATTTATTATAATAAAGTGAAAGAAAACAAATATGACAAACATGAACAAACGACAATCATTGAGTATATTATTGTATTGTACTGTCAACAATGGACAATTATAACATCACATACATGATGCCACTTTTTTGTACTTCATGGGTTCTAATTTTGTATACTTTGTTCTGATGAAGCCGATCTAATCGTCGAAACATGTCGACAATAAAAGATGCAGTTTACTTAAGTGTTGTTGTCAATGTAGCGGTATTTGATTTTTTTTTGTCTGACAACCCTGCATACCATCTGGTATCCACTTAAGGGAGCTCTACCAGCACAAAACATTAGAGGCGTTGGTTCAGCAGCTCTTTATTTATTGTATTCTTTGTAAGAGTAATACATATTTATGTTTTTAACAGTTTCAGAAGAATGGTGTGGTCCACTCAGGAGTACAAGTGGACTGTGAAGGGACATGTTTTTGCTTATCAATAGCTAGGTTAGTAAACAAATTATTAATCCTTTTCTCCAAAGTGACGCCTGTTGACGCCATCCCCCTTTACTCCATAATGACGCCTTTTGACGCCTGTGTAGTACCTCAGTTGAAATACTTTGACTACAAAGTGTCTGCTTCAGACTTAATAAAATTTGTATCCAATATGAAAAGGATATTCATTAGAATATCTGACTTGAATTTATTTGATGAAATATTTGTTTTTCGCAATTTGTTTATACTTTAAAGCATAATTTTAGCATTTTTTTGAAAAATCCTATGCAAATCAAGTATGCAAAAAAAAATGTCAATGGAGGAAAGGGTTAAAAGCATATCATTGTATTATAATCAGGAAATGTGGTTTGATTGCCAATGAGACAACAATCCACTAAGTTCAAATGAAGACAATTATAATCAACCTGACAGCCTTCAACAATGATAAAACCCATTTAGAATCATATTCAAAACAGTGTGGTCCTGGCCATTGATTGACGACCTAAATTATCCCATTGACTGGGACAGATTAGGTGAACGTTTGTCGGTAACAATCACTGCTCACTATGTACTTGTTAAAGACACTGAATCTGTGGGGTCACCAAAGGTTCTGAACACCTAAATAAAAAAATTTGAAAAACGAATCCGGAATAATACGATGTGTTGATTTATATCAATAATATAAATCAAAACATAAAGGTTATTCCTGAATAATTTTTCGAATTATTTTATTATTAAAGGCGTTAAGAACCTTTGGTGACCCCACAGTTTAAATTCTATAATAAGCAAGAGGTGAGCAATGGTCGTTACAGACAAACGTTCACCTAATCTGTCCCAGTCAATGGGATAATTTAGGTCGTCAATCAATGGCCAGGACCACACTGTTTTGAATATGATTCTATATAGTTGGCTATAAAAGGCCTCGACATGAAAAATATGAAACAAATGAATTGAGAAAACAAATGGCTTAATTTATAACAAAACAATAGTTACTGGTACTTGTCCACATGATGTAGGGTCATTCTAATCAAGTTGCCATTGTATTTCAACATCCCTGCTAGTGACAATTTTGTGAATGATTTTAGAATATTAGTGATCAACACAAAAAAATAAGTTTGGTAAGGCCATATTTGGCCCCAATTATAAAGTTCAATGTTACAAGTTAAAAAAAGGTTTTAGGTGACTTAAAGACATGTGAGAAAGTTAAATAGAACCATTTTTGTCAAAGTTTTATTCTAAAGCATTGATTTTTACATCCAAAATTGGTCAAAATAAGAGATTTTTGCGAAAATTTGACAAAATTGGCTAGATTTCAATCAAATTTGGGACCAGGAAACATAGAGTGCTTGTGTTGTCAAACTAAATATTCAAGTAAGACATGTAAAATGTCTTACAAACATTATTTTAAAAGATCTTTGTTGTTGATGTATGCGCTCTATGTTTCCTGTCCAATATTCAATGGAAATTTACCCATTTCCATTGATTTTTTTGTGGAAAATCAAAATTAGTACTATTTGTGATGTCATGAATAAAATACAGAAACGTAAATTTTCGACCAAAAGGCATTTTTCCTATCTAGTCACTGCATTAGCTATGATTCTTTGTGATATTGGTCATTAAATCCTAATTTGAAATTTAACCTAAAAAACAGACTATTTAAGAACCTTACCGAAACCTGCTCCTTTCATAAAGATAAGCTAAATATTTGGGAGATAACCACTATAAAAGGTTGCTGTTAAAAAAATCATGTTAAATTTGAAAATATTCACAACCATATACGACATTTTTATCTAGCTTGATATAATATTTGAAAACCTTTATTACAGCATGCCAGATGTTCCTACTATAATGAAGGAGACAATGGAAGGCCTAAAGAAAGCTTTGTTGTCACTGAAAGTTAGAATTTTATGTAAACCAACAAGATCATGGATTGTTGAGGTTTGTTGGTTAAAATTTGGATGTGAAATAGTTATACTCCTTTGATGTTTTAGTTATTTACCTGTAAAGGCTGTATTTGTATGCCTCCTTTGATGTTTTAGTTATTTACCTGTAAAGGCTGTATTTGTATGCCTCCTTTGATGTTTTAGTTATTTACCTGTAAAGGCTGTATTTGTATGCCCCTTTCATAGGGGAGGGGACATTAAGGTTTACACGGTTAGTCCATTATATGAATCGGCTTTCATACTCTAACTTAAGTTTGCCTCAACCAAATGTTATGAAACTAATACACAATGCTAATAACCCCAATACTCAGATAAAGTTTGAATTTGGGTGTTGTCACTTCTCCTGTTCTGGAGTTACGCTCCTTTATATTGTTATATGCAAGCAGGGCATCACATTGACCCATATTACATTTATAAAATTTCTGTCTCATCTTCATCTTGTTGTCTCCCTTTTTTTTTTACTTAATTTGAACCTCAGTAAAAAAAATGTGCATGAATTTATCTAAGCAATTGTTGAAGGGTAATAGAAAAATTGGTATTAGCCATAGAGCCAATTATTTCCCTTCTTTCAGCCAATAAAAAAAATGCATTTAACATGAAGTGTGATAAAGTAAATTATCTCCCTTAATTAACCAATCAAAATCTGTCATTTTAACATGAAGTATAATAAAGTAAATTATCTCCCTCATATTAACCAATCAAAATCTGTCTTTTAACATGAAGTATACTGATATGTTTATATTTATCTTTTTATAGTGTTTGTTTGCCAGATCACCACTACAGTCATTAAGCAGGAAAGAATCTGGTAAATAAATCTTTTTATAATACATTTTTCTGGTAAAAAGAAATCTATCAATTAACACAGGTTTTTATAGTGTGCAACTTCAAATAATATTAAACAGGGAAGTTATAAAATAACTTAATTTTAAATTCATATTTTGATTTGAGCGTCCCTGATGAGTCTTAAACAGACAAAATGTGTGTCCGACGTAAAGATTTTTATCCTGGTATATATGAAGACTTTGCATTATTTACACAGCTATGTAACTACTTCTTTCAGTTTTCTGTACAGTGTAAACTAAACATGAGTATGTAGAAGGGCATATGGGAAAATATCTTTGAATTAGTATAGGGGAAGACAATTATTCGACAGCAGTACATTTATGAAGATTTTAATAATATTAAGGATGTTCTTTTACAAGAAAGTTCATATACACTAGCAAGTTTTACAGTAAAACTTAGTCATTCAAGTATATAAAACAAATTCGACTTTTTTTTAAATTGATATTTTAAAAAGACTTAAAAATTTTGCAGTTATTTCTAAATATTTTTTTATTTTACAGGTCCTATCCAAAGAGTGATTTACATGCATGAAATAAGAGCTGAGGATAGCAGTAAGAAGGTGGTACTGATGATATTAGAGGAATGGACGTCAATAGCTAATTTATATAGTCTGGTGAAGGATTTCTCTCTTGTATATAATGGTACGATAGTTATAACTGATTAGTGAAGAGGGGGAAAGAGTAAAAAAGGGTTGTGATAGTCATACAAATTTTGTTTGGAAAGGATGGTGGCACTATCTAATCTGTATAGTTTCAGGGGATATTTTCATTGAGAAGGGGGTAAGGGATTCTAAAACGGTGAAATTGATATTTCTTAAATAAAAAATGCATAAAAAGAGTGGGGTTAAAATAAACCAATTGAAATATATTGCATCAAATTTTTATATCATACTGTGTTTTGGTTTCTTTGTTTGTTATCTTTGGTGCTTGTATTAAAGATAAAATGAAATTGAATACCTTTTTTAGGTACTTTCATATAAAGATTTGAATAAAAATATCCATAAATTGTTTTTTTAATTCCGAAAACTACATACATATATCTGTTATTTTACAGACACAAGGACTAAGCTGCATCAGTGTGTAAATATAGAGTCCTATTCATATAGAAGATTGTCCATGTTGTATGGCCCGAATAAAACAAATGTGGTAAGTAGATAGTGTAGTGTCAAGTTATCTCCCCTAAGTTCTAGGTTATCTCCCCTGTTTTCTAGGTATATTTGCTATCCCATTATACCAAGTATCATTTACAAACTTTTGTTATACGACCGCAAAAATTGGAAATTTTTTGGTCGAATATTGGTATCAAGTTGGCATTATTCTTGGTTTTCGCACCATAACTTTAATATAAGTAAATAGAAGTTTATGAATTTTAAACACAAGGTTTATGACCATAAAAGGAAGGTTGGGTTTGATTTTGGGAGTTTTGGTCCCAACATTTTAGGAATTAGGGGCCAAAAAGGCCCAAATTAGCATTTTCTTGGTTTTCGCACTATGACTTTAGTTTAAGTAAATAGAAATTTATGAAATTTGGACACAAGATTTATGACCACAAAAGGAAGGTTGGGATTGATTTTGGGATTTTTGGTTCCAACAGTTTAGGAATAAGGGGCCAAAAAAGGGCCCAAATAAGCATTATTCTTGCTTTTCGCACAATAACTTAAGTATAAGTAAATAGAAATCAATGAAATTTAAACACAAGGTTTATGACCACAAAAGGAAGTTTGGAATTGATTTTGGGAGTTGAGGTCCCAACAGTTTAGGAATTAGGGGCCAAAAAGGGGCCCAAATAAGCATTATTCTTGGTTTTCGCACCATAACTTTAATATAAGTAAATAGAAGTTTATGAATTTTAAACACAAGGTTTATGACCATAAAAGGAAGGTTGGGTTTGATTTTGGGAGTTTTGGTCCCAACAGTTTAGGAATAAGGGGCCCAAAGGGTCCAAAATTAAACTTTTGATATGCCGAATCTAACTGTGCTTGTAGATTCTTAATTTTTGGTCCCGTTTTCCAATTGGTCTACATTAAGGTCCAAAGGGTCCAAAATTAAACTTAGTTTGATTTTAACAAAAATTGAATCCTTGGGGTTCTTTGATATGCTGAATCTAAATATGTACTTAGATTTTTGATTATTGGCCCAGTTTTCAAGTTGGTCCAAATCAGGTTCCAAAATTAAACTTCGTTTGATTTCATCAAAAATTGAATAATTGGGGTTCTTTGATATGCCAAATCTAACTGTGTATGTAGATTCTTAATTTTTGGTCCCGTTTTCAAATTGGTCTACATTAAAGTCCAAAGGGTCCAAAATTAAACTAAATTTGATTTCATCAAAAATTGAATTCTTGGTCTTTTTTGATATGCTGAATCTAAACATGTACTTAGATTTTTGATTATGGGCCCAGTTTTCAAGTTGGTTCAAATCAGTATCCAAAATTATTATATTAAGTATTGTGCAATGGCAAGAAATTTTCAATTGCACAGTATTCAGCAATAGCAAGAAATCTTCAATTGCACAGTATTGTGCAATAGCAAGAAATTTTCAATTGCACAGTAATGCGCAATAGCAAGAAATCTTCAATTGCACAGTATTGTGCAATAGCAAATATTTTCAATTGCACAGTATTTGCGCAATAGCAAGAAATATCTAATTGCACAATATTGTGCAATAGCAAGAAATTTTCAATTGGAGTTATCTTTCTTTGTCCAGAATAGTAGTTGAATCAACTTAAATCATTGTTTTATACAATATACAATGTATATTCACTTTTACTGCCAACTGATAAATTAAAACAATCTTTACCATTCAGTGATAACAAGCACTTTATTTTACATTTTAATATTTTATGATGTATTTAAATGAGTAGTTATTGTTGCAAACTCCATTAGAAATTTGAATTGAGATCAGTTTTGGAAAAAGGGAAAGGGGGATGTGAAAAAAAATAGGGGGGGGGGGGGGTTAAATTTTTCTCATTTCAGATTTCATAAATAAAAAGAAAATTTCTTCAAACATTTTTTTGAAAGGATTAATATTCAACAGCATAGTGAATTGCTCAAAGGCAAAAAAAATATTTTAAGTTCATTAGACCACATTCATTCTGTGTCAACTGTTTAATCACAATCCAAATTTAGAGCTAAATCCAGCTTGAATGTTGTGTCCATACTTGCCCCAACCGTTCAGGGTTCAACCTCGGCGGTCGTATAAAGCTGCACCCTGCGGAGCATCTGGTTAACATTTGTAAATACTATTAGCTACTAAATAGAATTTAATAACTCCACATATATAGTATTAGGTCATTGTCACACTGTAACTAATCTATCTTACATTCTATCTGTTTTTATAGATGGGAGAGCAATCAGTAAATTGTAATTTTAACTGAAGTTGGACATAAATTTCTGTCCTAAGATGCCTGATAAATGATTTTATAAAGAAAGTCACGAACCTACAAAAAAATCACAGGATATTTCTATAGTATATAATGTTTTTTTCAGGTAAACATTCAGTGGAGAAGTGATGCTAAGCAGTTTCAGCTTAGTCTGGGCAGTGTTGGTCAGTCACCGACTATAAATCCTCACTTTATCATGCTAACTCAAATACAACAGGAACTTAACTGTACACGATCTTTAGCTCAGTTGTCACAGGTAACTTATAGCTAGGCTGTGTTGGTCAGTCACCGACTATAAATCCTCACTTTATAATGCTAACTCAGATATAACAGGAACTTAACTGTACACGATCTTTAGCTCAGTTGTCACAGGTAACTTATAGCTAGGCTGTGTTGGTCAGTCACTGACTATAAATCCTCACTTTATCATGCTAACTCAGATATAACAGGAACTTAACTGTACACGATCTTTAGCTCAGTTGTCACAGGTAACTTATAGCTAGACTGTGTTGGTCAGTCACTGACTATAAATCCTCACTTTATCATGCTAACTCAGATACAACAGGAACTTAACTGTACACGCTCTTTAGCTCAGTTGTCACAGGTAACTTATAGCTAGGCTGTGTTGGTCAGTCACCAACTATAAATCCTCACTTTATCATGCTAACTCAGATATAACAGGAACTTAACTGTACACGATCTTTAGCTCAGTTGTCACAGGTAACTTATAGCTAGACTGTGTTGGTCAGTCACCGACTATAAATCCTCACTTTATCATGCTAACTCAGATATAACAGGAACTTAACTGTACACGATCTTTGGCTCAGTTGTCACAGGTAACTTATAGCTAGGCTGTGTTGGTCAGTCACTGACTATAAATCCTCACTTTATCATGCTAACTCAGATATAACAGGAACTTAACTGTACACGATCTTTAGCTCAGTTGTCACAGGTAACTTATAGCTAGGCTGTGTTGGTCAGTCACTGACTATAAATCCTCACTTTATCATGCTAACTCAGATATAACAGGAACTTAACTGTACACGATCTTTAGCTCAGTTGTCACAGGTAACTTATAGCTAGACTGTGTTGGTCAGTCACTGACTATAAATCCTCACTTTATCATGCTAACTCAGATACAACAGGAACTTAACTGTACACGATCTTTAGCTCAGTTGTCACAGGTAACTTATAGCTAGGCTGTGTTGGTCAGTCACTGACTATAAATCCTCACTTTATCATGCTAACTCAGATATAACAGGAACTTAACTGTACAAGATCTTTAGCTCAGTTGTCACAGGTAACTTACAGCTAGGCAGCATTGGTCAGTCACCATTTATAAATTAATGATAAATTGAAGAACTCGACATACAAGCCTATACATAATGTATTTTGTTACACACTTAAATTTGTAGTTCACCTTTACACATCAAAACCACAAAAATTTGTTGACAAAAGAAAAATGAATCTGCAGAATTCTAGGTTATTGGTTTTATAGATTTAAATATCAAATTATGTGATTTTGAGATTTACATTTTATTTTAGAACTAACCCATGTTGTTCATGATCTTTTCATATTTTATATTTCAATAGTTTGTTCTATTACTTAAATATAGACAACGTTCCGTTTCAAATTCCTGTATGATTACGTATAATAAATGCAATATCTTTCTTAAAATTTCAGGTTTTGCATGAGACATGTGGTCCAATGGCCTCTATAAACAAACTCCCTACAGCTATTGTACATGCAGGGGCATCTGTAAGTATTTACATTTAATTTAACTTAAAGTATGCTTTATATCAAACTATTCCTGAACAATTCGACAATTCTGATTCTGTTCCAACAGTATTGCAAACTAAATTTTTGTTCATTTCTACATAGAATATAAAGTCTCTATACAGTAGTTTTACATTTAATAATTTTCAAAACAATATTGCAAACAAACTTTGGGTTAATTTAACTTATACTATGCTTAATATCAAACTGTTTCTGAACAAATTGATAATGCTGATTTGAGCTGTTCCAAATTGATCATGTTTGGAGGAGTGAGATGCACTCAAAGTATTAAATTGTGAATGGTTGCATTTTTCTAACAATTTTGTAAATGTTATTTGTAGATGAGATGTTTATATTTTGTGTTGTTTGAGTTTAAAAATAGAGTGCCTTCCAATTTCCTAAGTTTTTAGTAGTTGTCATTAATCATATTAATGTCCAGCAAAACTTTCAATGTTATAACAATGCAAATTTCTGCATGTAATTTATTATCTCTAAACAATAGTTTTACGTGAACTGTAGTATAATGTCTCTATAGTTTTACATGTAATACTTGTATGTTACAGAATCTGAAGCAGTTATTCCAGAACTTCACCATCATGCCACAGTCAACAACACATGTTAGAATCTCATTCAGACAAGTGTATCCTTTATTTTGAAGTCAATAGACAACTTTTAAGTTTGTTATATTTCTATTAAAAAGTTGGATTTTAATGAACATCATGTGTGCATTTAGGGACATCATCACTTCCTTCTCATGTTGAGGGAGTGGTTGAAAAAATATAGTGCATGAATTATAAATCAAATTAAATTTCTATAAATGATAATCTGTACTACTGTCATTAGGTAATTCTGATTAGATACATAAGGAACAAACATTATATTAAGTTTATCCTGCATAATGATGATCACAAAGACACTTGTGAATTTTAATAGTCCTATAGATACATAAGGAACAAACATTATTTCTAGTTATCCTGCATAATGATGATCACAAAGACACTTGATGAACATTAATAGTCCTATAGATACATAAGGAACAAACATTATTTCTAGTTTATCCTGCATTATGTTGATCACGAAGACACTTGATGAACATTAATAGTCCTATAGATACATAAGGAACAAACATTATTTCTAGTTTATCCTGCATTATGTTGATCACGAAGACACTTGATGAACATTAATAGTCCTATAGATACATAAGGAACAAACATTATTTCTAGTTATCCTGCATAATGATGATCACAAAGACACTTGATGAACATTAATAGTCCTATAGATACATAAGGAACAAACATTATTTCTAGTTATCCTGCATAATGATGATCACAAAGACACTTGATGAACATTAATAGTCCTATAGATACATAAGGAACAAACGTTATTTTAAGTTTATCCTGCATTATGTTGATCACGAAGACACTTGGTGAACATTAATAGTCCTATAGATACATAAGGAACAAACATTATATTAAGTTTATCCTGCATTATGTTGATCACGAAGACACTTGATGAACATTAATAGTCCTATAGATACATAAGGAACAAACATTATTTCTAGTTTATCCTGCATTATGTTGATCACGAAGACACTTGATGAACATTAATAGTCCTATAGATACATAAGGAACAAACATTATATTAAGTTTATCCTGCATTATGTTGATCACGAAGACACTTAGTGAATTTTAATAGTTTAATAACTTTTGAAATCAGAAATTATTGCAGGGTTTTTATGTGAATAATGGGCCTGGGTGATACATATATCAGTATGCATATTTTCCTTTAATTCTCGATGATTAATCTCTCATTTTTGTCCATTTTTTAAAAATCGCAATTATAAATGCATGCAATAATTTCTGAATTTACAGTACTCAAATGTTGATGTGGCTACAAGCCAGTTGTATATTTATATCTATGATTAAATATGATATTCATTGGATAAAAAAATCAGCAAAATAAAAACCCAGAAATGTTTTGAACTGTATGTAGTAAATAATATTTAGCACTGGCTATGATTAAAAGTAACAATAAAGAAAAGATACTTTTTCATGAAAAAAGCATGTGAGCATGGTAATAATTTATTACACGCATTGTGTTGTTGTTTATCCTTGACCTAGTCAGTATATGTATAGATGTACATTTCCGTAGTAACGGAATAGTTGCCCTTAGAGATGGTGCTTTCAGCTTATTTGATAATAGTAAAGTTGTGGATGGATTCAATCCAGCTCCTATGTTTAAGGTTAGTTAGATATATTTATTGTAAAGTACAAATATTAAGGTAATAATAAGTCAAAGTTCAAACATGCAACAAGAAGTTTTGATGACAACTACAGTTTTATAATGATAAATGAAATAATAGAAAATTTGAAAGAATTTAGTTTAGTCAGTGTTTTGGTTGCAAGACAGCTTTATTACCTTCTATTATTGTCTAGCTTTATTACCTTCTATTATTGTCTAGCTTGCTTCAAAAGACAGCTTTATTACCTTCTATTATTGTCTAGCTTTATTACCTTCTATTATTGTCTAGCTTGCATCAAAAGACAGCTTTATTACCTTCTATTATTGTCTAGCTTGCTTCAAAAGTTGTGGAAAGCAAGACATACATATAGGTATGTCTTCAGTGATAGCCGTTGAGAGGATAGGTGGAGGTTGCATCAGCAATTACTAAGTTCTCTGCTTAAGTTAGTTTCATAAGAACTACTTTTGATAGATCAATATTTTGTATGAAGTTGCATTACCAGTATATGTCAGTTTGACGACTATTTTGATGTCTTGCCCTTTAGGCAATGGGCGAGTGAATATGAATTAATTAGCAATTTTGAATGTTAAGTTATCTGCTAAGTTACTTTGGTAGGAACTACATGTAATAGATCAATGATGTTTTGTATTAAGTGGTATTCCTATCAGTAGATATCAGTTTGAAGGACTAGTCATGGTCCAGCACTTTTGAATTAATTAGTAATGTTGCTATCCATCAGATTGTCTTTTTCAAAATTTCTGCCAACATGCAAGACATATCTCTGAGTCAACAATTTCATTTTTATTTTCAGGCTTTTCTGACCATGCATGTAGATGACTCTATCACAGGATTACATATGCGTCGGATATCTACAGCAGAGGATGACAATCCTCCGTCACCTATTGGTATGGATGCTGTCGACGTCTTCAGTATGTCTCAGCAACCTTCTATTGGATCACCAGCCTCAAGGAGAGGAGACGGTGGATTGAGGTTCCCAAGTCCAATGACTCCACCCTCTAATCCACATACCCCAGCTTCTCCAGCCAGAATGCCAGGGGTAAGTATTAGTGAAACTACATGCTTGATGTTATATGATGTAAGGGGTACCAGTTTTTGTCCAGAAAAGAGGCCAGGAAAGGATTTATACACGGGAAATTTTTTAAGTTTTAGGTTTACTCACCAAAAAAAAATTCTGATAATGCTTTTCGTAATAAGATGCATTCCCTAACTTATGATTTATGTATTATAAACTATTCAAATAACGAATTCAATTTGTTCCTGGAGGCAGCAATAACTTTATTTTCTTCCTGTAATGTTTACTTTGGTAGATTTGATACTCTAAAGTTTTCTGTAGCATAAGATTACTGTAAATTCAGGGATCTCCATGGACTGTTTAACGATGTCGCTCCGCCATTTTTCAAATGTCTTGCGCCATCGTCAAATGACTCGTGCCATCGTTCAATTGTCTTCCGCCATCGTTCAAAACTGTGATTGTTTTTATAGCCTGACGCCAATTTTTTTAGCAATTTTAATTAAATGCATGTAATTGCATAACCCTCAGGCTTTTTTTTTTTAGTATAATCCAATACAGTTCAAACGTCTGAGGGATATCCGGATTAAAATCGCTAATCACTTGTACCTGAGCTTGTTCAGGTAGATCAACAAACCAGACAGGAGAATATTATCTGAAGATAGACGATTCATTTGTCGAATTATTTAATTAAGTTTCCGCAAATGCTTATGATAATTCAGATTAAATAAATGAATTAATAATCCAGTTACAAAGTTTAACAAGTCCACCACATGCTTTTATTTTGACTTGCGCAATCAGCATCCCCCTTTTTAAGAAGTACAAAATAATATGTAAAACAGTAATTATTATTTCATCGCAAATAACTCGAGTACTGCTGTATTGTAACTATAATATAGAATTACTTTAAAAGTTAAAAAGTAAAAACTTTTAATATCTCCTGTAAAGAAATATCGTATCGTAATTCCGAATTCATTTCGTAGTTTACAATCAAATTGATACATCCGCGTTTCCGGTTTATATTCAGACTCGAAAGATGCATGTTGCATAGCATCGATTTGCTAGATAAAGTCATAAAAAACCTTTTCATTTGACAATGTTTGCTTTACAAATCTTTTTAACCTTTTACATAACCCGTACGACTCGTTTTGTCGTTGCTGTAAACCAGCCATACCGGTTATGGGTTCATGACTTCTGAATTTGACATTGTCCGTGAAAAATAAGCTCCACATGACTTTTAACCCCCATAACAATTACCAAAAATAGCAAGAAAACTACATGGGGACCTTCGTGATAGCTATTGTTCATTCTCGACTAAGGGAAAGGGAAGGGGCACGAGGGCTTGGCCTTTGAAGGGTTACAAACTGCAATTATTGAAAATATATATACTTCTATATAGAATTTATAATGAAAATTTAAATAAGCAATGAATTAGCATGTTTACCTATCCTTATGTGGAGGGATGAAATACTTTTGATCACGCTACACTGTACGGCGTAGATATGGTTTATGATGGTGAAAGTTCCTCCGTTCAATTTTCAAACATGGAGATCCCTGAAATTCAGAAATTATTGCGTTGTTTTTATTATTGTGAAAAAATGTGACAGGGTTATAATTGCAATAATTTTAACTCGCATTTAGAAATTTAAAACAGGATTTTTCTCAAGATCGCAAACATTCAAATCACAATTTACTCCAAAATGACAAAAAGGCAATAATAAATGCATGCAAAAATTTCTGAATTTACAGTAATGAGTTGTATGTCTGTTTTTCAGATTGCTCCATCACCATCAACAAATTTGATAGGAACACCATCTCCAGCGACGCTCCTTACTGGTGGATCTCCAGCCCCTCCTCAACAGTTACAGATTAACTCACCGGGATCATTTGTCCCTATGCCATCACCTGTTTCATCATTTGTCACACCACAAGGTGAGTAGAGTTATATCCCTTACCCATTGTTAGCTCCCCTTGCTTTGTGAGATATTGGGTATCTTTTTACATTTGTCTTTGTCGTCTTTCAATAGCCTTTCATTTTCTGTACTGTCACAAATCAGTTTCGAGAAATGATCCTTATATATAGTTTGGTCTCAGCCACCTGATATGGCACCACAGCTTCCAATAGAACAAGAGAGAGAAAAAGTTCTATTATCAGAAAACCATAAATTGCTCTGAATTCTGTTTATCAAAGACTCCCTATCGAAATAATAATAAAAAGTCTGTGTTTTTATTGCAGGTCCATCCCCAGCATCCCGTCATGGAGCAGCAACATCACCAGGTCATCCTGCCTTACACTCACCACAAACGATGATAAAGGATGGAGATCTGTCTAAAGCTTCAGGTTAGCCTAATTTATATAGATTTTTTGCAGTTATGATTAAAAATAAAATGAGATGAGGGTTTTAAAACATCAATGAAACAGCAAACAAGCAGCAAAAACTAAAAGACATCTAGATGTCAAAAAAGATCTTTTGGAATAATGTGTTTTACATGTCTAACTTGAATATTTAGTTTGTCAACACCAGCATTTTATGTTTCCTGGTCTTAAATTTGGTTAAAAACGGGCCAATTTTGAAAAAATCTCAATTGATTGTTATTGAATATTCCACATCAAACAGAATATTGGTATATATTTGTAAAATTCAAATTTTACAAGTGTTTGGGATAAAAGTTAGAAAGAAAACAACCAATCTGTACAAGATTAATTGAAGAATACATATGCAGTTGTCTTTTTTCATTTAAACTAGGTTTCACTTCATCAAACTATTTAACTAAAGTCATCGATTAGTAATGAATTATTACAGCTTACTTTTTGCTGTATTTGATAAAATTATATTAACATGTACTGTGGATACATTATCATTCGTTGCATTTCATGGGTATAGTTGAACCACAAAATTAAATGTACCACGAATCACACATTTTCTATAGACTTGTATGCCGACTTCGGCAAAACCATGAAATCAAATATCCACGAACATGTAAGTTTTCCTTAATCCACAAACATTGGTACCAACATAAATAAATAAATCCACAATATAAAAAATGAATGATTACAGATGACTCTTTGATTACTTGGAGATATGTAAGCAATTACACTGATGAGGGATTAGATTTAGAAATTAAGATTACCCCATCCCAAACAGTTATTTTTATGTCATACCTCTTATTAATATTCTACTTTAATATTACAGTACAGCTGAGTCATTCTAGAATGTTACCCCAGAAGGCATGGGCAGCCTCAATACCAACACTCCTGTCTAATGAAGCGTTTGATATCCTCCTCACCCCTTGTATGGTGACTGGAGCTGTGTGTGCTGTGTCACCACTGGAGAGATTCCTGGGGTGTGCCTTCCTTAGGAAACATTTACCCAGGATCATACAAGCTGAAGAAGAGGTATTTATTATTAAGAAGACAAATTGCTTCTGCTTTAATTTTCGAGTATAACTATATTTTACTTACATAATTATATTGGAATTCATTTTTCCAGTAGTATTTTGTATGGTTACTTCTTAGCGGAGGGGCATTAAGTTTAACCCATGTGTATCCGTAAGTCAGTACCTACCGAAATTGATTTCTGTTCTCTAACTTTAGTTTGCCTGTACCTAATGTAACAAAACTTATACACAATACTTTTGTTTTCTATAAATACTAGTTCTAGGCAATATTGTATCAAATCTAGATCCACAAGTATTTACTTTTGTTTTGATATGATATATCCTTGTCATATTTTACATACTTGTAGTATTAAACCAATTTTCAAGACGTTTTGGCCATTGGCTTTCTTCAGTTTCTTTATTTTTTTCTCTCAACTACATGGTAGACATTTTTACTTTTACATTCATTCATATATTCTAGCTAGTAACAGTTCCAGTTCAATATACCAAGCCACATGTGATATGATTTCAGATCTAGATCCACAAATACTTTTATTTTTTAAGACTGGTTCATGTTTATTATATATTCTAGCTAGTAACAGTTCCAGTCCAAGGTACCCAGCCACATGTAATCCAGTTTAAGACAGAGATCCTACAGTTTAGAGTTAGCTATAATATGAATAGTTTCCAGAGTATACACTTAAATGTTCAATCCACTCCAGGTAATTTGAAAACCTAAAATTATGATTATTATTTGTACTAGTAGTTTACATCTTCCATGTATGAGTTTCCTTTAATTAGGAACACCTTAAATTAAAGATCCTCAAAAAGTATTTCATGAATTATTTCCTTTTACTACTGTTATCCTAATGCTAGAAAGTTAAAGGTTTGGTTGGCTTGCTTGTTCTGTTTGTATTAAAGAATATAAAAAGGCAGGGTTAAACTTGTAAACATTATATTAAATTTTATTTGACATTATCAAATTTACCTATATACAGGTTTAACTCTGCCTACTTATATTGTTTGCAGATGTCAATCTTGATAACAATGCTTGAGCAAACATTTATACAAACAAAGCAAGTCAACTAAAACTTGAACTTGCTAGCATTATTATAACAGCTTTAAATCAGGAAATAAGGTTAAAAAAAATATAAATAACTTATATTATGTCATTGATATGATAGGAAATAAAATTGCCAAGAATTGTGAGTGAATACATTTGTAGTAAATACATTTGTAGTAAATACTTAATTTAAAAAGTGGTATAGGTTTTTGCATGAATATCTCAAATCATCCTGAAAGAAAAATATACATGTTGCTAGTGTGGGGCTTCTTTACTGATAACAAATCACACAAGACCTTTAAGAAAAATTAGCAAACTAACAAATGCATTTTATAGTTGGAATAATAGCGATTTTTGCAGGAATAATGATTAAGCAAATTGGTACATTATTAATCTACATATTTTCAAAGATTTTGTCAAACTGTTAGTTACAGTAGAGGAATGCATACAAGGCATTTATGAAATGAAACTAAATAAATCACCAGGGCATGATGGTCTAACGGTTGAATTTTATAGATAATTTTGGGATAAACTTAAATTTTTAGTTGTGGATGTTCTAAATACCGGCTACGATAAACAAAGTTTATCATACAACGTACCAGTATATTAACTTTGATATTTAAAAAAGGAGATCCTTTACTTTTGGAAAACTACCGTCCAATTTCACTTCTAAATATAGATTTTAAACTTTTGTCATATGTTCTAGCTCAAAAATTAAAAAGGGTACTTCCAAAAATTATTACAGCTTTTACATTAATGCTAGCAAGACAAATCTTTGTTTGGCTTGCTTGCTTTGTTTGTATCAATGTTTGCTCAAGCATGGCAATTAAGATAGGCGGGGCTTCAGCTTGTATACATCATACTTAAATTTTATTGGACGTTATGTTTGAGGTTATTAAGGACACTAAATTTTAAAACATCACATGACACATATTCTCACATGTTTACTTACCTGTAAATATACAATACAGACAGGATTCTACTTAGTCGAAATTATCTCCCCATTACGCCAGTTCATTTTCACAATCGTAGAAATGGAAGACAATTTTTTTTTCAAAGATCCAACTTAAAGACTGTCGTCAAGCACTTTTAGTAAAAAAGCTATTCGAACACACCTACTCTGATTTTGTGATCCATTGGATAGGTATTTCACTTGACCCCTATATTTCATCTTTTAGTACTGTGATTTTTTTATGTTATAAAGCCAACCTGTAGCTTTGCTATATAAAAATGAAAGAATCTGAAGCGAGATGATGTATCAAATACTCTTGCTTTGTACGCTTTCAAGACAAAATATTCATCTCAAACACACCCTAACATAAAAAGGTGCACTCGATTTTCTCTTTTCGATACAATTGTTTCCTATTTTTTGGAATATTTCTTGAGTTACATAATGGAAGGACAGACATGGAAATAACTGACTGAACTAATAGATGATATGTTATAAAAAAAAAAACAATATTAGGTCAATGTTTAAGGCCAGTTTCTCAGCCTCATACAAGAACAAAGTTTATATTTTTCTTTCATTGACAAATATTGTATTTTTACAGGTGAGGAAACATGTGAGAATATTTGTCATGTGATGTTTTAAAATTAAGTGTCCTTAACCTCAAACATAACGTCCAATAAAATTTAAGTATGATGTATACAAGCTGAAGCCCCGCCTATCTTAATTGCCATGCTTGAGCAAACATTGATGCAAACAAAGCAAGCAAGCCAAACGAAGATTTGTCTTGCTAGCATTAATGTAAAAACTGTAATGAAGATCAAACCAGTTATGTTAGAATTTTAAAATGTTAGATTTATTGGGTTTAATTTGAGACAAATTCAAGATGTAATAGACTACGCAGACACATACAATATTGAGGGGCATTAGTTTTTGTAGATTTTACAAAAGCATTTGATTCATTGGAATGGGATTTTATGTTTGGGACATTGAAACAATATGGTTTAAACGATTCATTTATTAACTGGGTTAAAGCAATGTACACAGATATACAAACATGTGTTATGAACAATAGGTGGGTATCAGAAACTTTCAAAAATTCATGTGGAATAAGACAAGACGGTCCTTTATCAGCTCTTTTTTAGCTCACCTGGCCCAAAGGGCCAAGTGAGCTTTTCCCATCACTTGGCGTCCGTCATCCGTCGTCTGTCGTCCGTCGTCGTCCGGCGTCGTAAATCTTAGTAATCTTTTACAAAAATCTTCTCCTCTGAAACTACTGGGCCAAATCAATCCAAAATTGGCCACAACCATCTTTTGGGTATGTAGTTTGAAAAATGTGTCCAGTGACCCAGCCATCCAATCAAGATGGCCGCCATGGCTAAAAATAGAACCTTGGGTAAAATGCAGTTTTTGGCTTATAACTCAAAAACCAAAGCATTTAGAGTAAATCTGACATGAGGTAAATTTGTTTATCAGGTCAAGATCTACCTGCCCTGAAATTTTCAGATGAATTGGACAACCCGGTTTTGGGTTGCTGCCCCAGAATAAGTAATTTTAATGAAATTTTGCTGTTTTTGGTTATTATCTTGAATATTATTATAGATAGAGATAAACTGTAAACAGCAATAATGTTCAGCAAAAAAAGATTTACAAATAAGTCAACATGACCGAAATGGTCAGTTGACCCCTTTAGGAGTTATTGCTCTTAATAGTCAATTTTTAACCATTTTTCGTAAATCTTAGTAATCTTTTACATCTTCTCCTCTGAAACTACTTGGCCAAATTACACCAAACTTGGCCAAAATCATCATTGGGGTATCTTGTTTAAAAAATGTGTCCGGTGACCCGGCCAACCATTCAAGATGGCCGCCATGGCTAAAAATAGAACATAGGGGTAAAATGCAGTTTTGGGCTTATAACTCAAAAACCAAAGCATTTAGAGCAAATCTGACAAGGGGTAAAATTGTGTAACAGGTCAAGATCTATCTGCCCTGAAATTTTCAGATAAATCGGATAACCTGTTGTTGGGTTGCTGCCCCTGAATTAGTAATTTTAAGGAAATTTTGCTGTTTTTGGTTATTATCTTGAATATTGTTATAGATAGAGATAACTTGTAAACAGCAATAATGTTCAGCTAAGTAAGATCTAGAAATAAGTCAACATGACCAAAATCGTCAGTCGACCCCTTAAGGAGTTGTTGCCCATTTTATTCAATTTTTAACAATTTTCACTAATTTGGTAAATTTTTGTAAATTTTTACAAAATATTTTTCACTGTATCTAAAGGCCCAAGTTTATTATAGATAGAGAAAATTCTAAGTACCAAGAATGTTCAGTAAAGTAAGATCTACAAACACATCACTATCAGCAAAACACAATTTTGTCATGAATCCATCTGTGTCCTTTGTTTAATATGCACATAGACAAAGGTGAGCGACACAGGCTCTTTAGAGCCTCTAGTTTTGTTTTGGCTGTTGAAATTATGGCCCAGAGATTAAGGAAGAATAAAAATGTAAAAGGAATTAATATAAAATTAGATGGGAAAAGTCATAGTATCAAGATTTCACAATTAGCAGATGACACAACACTTTTTTGCGAGGATAAAAACGATGTGGTAGCTGCAATGAACGAAATAGAAATTTTTGGTTCCTTTTCAGTTTTACTATTAAATAGAATTAAAACAGAGGGATTGTGGATTGGGAAATTGAAATCTTGTAAAGATAAAATTGTCGGGATTAAGTGGGGAGATAAACCTATTAAAGCTTTAGGAGTGTTTTTCGGACATGACAAAGAAGAATGCAAAAATTTAAACTGGAATGGTAAAATAGAAAAGATGAATAAATTATTTATGATATGGAAAAAACGAAATCTTTCAATTTTAGAAAAAAATCCTAATTATAAAGATTTTAATATTGCCTTTGTTTACTTCCTTGGGAAGCATCTGTCTAAACTCAGAAAATTATCTAAAAAAAATAGAAAACAGTAGCTATAAATATATTTGGGATGGGAAACCAGACAAGGTTAAAAGAAACATGATGATTGGTCCGTTTGAGAAGGGGGGTCTAAAAATGGTAGACTTTAAAAGTTATTTTGTGGCTTTAAAAGCATCATGGGTAAATAGATTGGTAAATGGTAAACTTGAGACTTGGAAGCTTATACCATTTAAATACTTAAATGTTTTAAACAATATATTGTCAATATTTAATATGAATTTTAGTGATATTAAATCTTTAAGATATCTTAAAGATATTCCTGCGTTTTATAAAGAAGTACCGGTAATAAAGTCTTGGAATTTGACTGGCGGGGGGCAAACAAAACAACCAGACACATTTGTCGATATTAGAAAGCAAGTAATATGGGGAAATAAATCTATAAAATTTGGTAAAAAAGCAATTATATTTGAGAGCTGGATTAGGAGTGATCTAATTTACATAAATGATAACTATGATGATAAAATGTGATTATCGGAAATCTACGTTCTAAACAAATTAAAGTTCAAAATAAGCTGGATCGCCGAATTTCAAAAATTAAAAAAATCTATACCAGCAGAATGGATTCAAGTTGTTTAAAAAGAGAATTCTGTTAAAACTACAGTTAATATTCAAAGAAATAAAATCATATGGAAACATAATTTAATCGAGACTACATTATTAACAAATAAAATGTTTTAACTCTTTGATAAAACTAGAGTCGTCAATAGGGATAAACAGATGGCTTAGAATCCTACCAATACAAGAAACTTTTAATATGAATTCATTGTACAAATTTATTTTTGAATATATGACTGAAAATAAATTAAAAATATTTAAATGGAAATTATTACATTATATTGTTCCAACTAAAAAACTGTTATTGCAGTGGAAAGTAACTAAGACAGATAAGCGTAATTTTTGTAAGCAAGAAGAAGATTATGCTCACTATTTTCTGAAGTGTAGATATTTGAATAAATTTTGGCAAAAAATCTATGAACTCTTTAAAAGAAGTAAAATAGATTTTGATATCAAATTGCAACATCTGGTATTTGGATATAAAAATCACAGATAGTAAATATTATTTTTTGAATTATATACTAACAGTATTAAGTTTTTCTATTTATAAGTCATACTATGTATCCGAGCAGAGAACAAAAACTGTTGATGTCTTTAGTATTTTTTGAAAATGAATTTAATAAAAGAATAGATGCATATAAATCAAGATGTCCAATGTTATTGTCAATTAGAAAGAATTTTTAGCATTGATAAATCTCTGCATAAGACAATTATACATCCTTTATATTATTTTTTATAAGTTAATAAGTTGGATCAGCTGTTTATTTCCCTGGATAATCAGTGGAGTGTAATAGGGTAAATCAAGAGAAGCTTGGACTCTTGGTGAAATTTGTAACAAGCAAGATTAGATGAATAAATATTATTATGTTGTTAAAAAAAAAAGATTTTGTCAAACTGGACATATTTATTATTTTAGATTTAAGAGAACATTGGCCTGCTGAGGTGTTAGAGGTTGTACAACAATTCTTTGAACTAAAGGTATGTTATAGTTATGACAAAAATAAAGAAGTTTATCAACGGCATTGAAAACACTTTGTGTATCTGTCCCTTATTTTTTAAGCTGATGTTTTTATTACCGAGCCTGGCGAGACAGGGATAGTGATCCTGTGCTGTTAACGGACTTATTTGACTATACACTCTTAGTGAATTGACAATTATTTTAGGAGTTATTTTATTTTTCTATTGTTACAAAAAACACCTTTTGAATGCAACACCTCTAAAACTACTTTTTTTAAGCTGTCATACTTGGATCCTTTATTATCATGTGTACTTGAGTAACGTGACCATTATACTGTGATTTAATATAAAAATTTTGAGGTATTTTTGCAGTCAGTCAGCTCGTTTGTCCATCTGTCTTTCCATCAGTCCATTTTCATTTGATAAGCAAGCTTGAGCAGGGGCATTAATTTGTGTCCTCAGACAAATTTTTCTTTTATTTGCTTTAAAGCTTTGATACTTTGTATAATTATTTGTCATCAAGTTTAAGTTGGCCCTTTTATACATTTTGATTTTTGATCAAATTTTGTTATGCTCCACCTAGGGCCATTATGTTTTTTGGTCTTTGCATCCATTCATTTGTCAGATTGGCAATTGGTTTGTCCTGCTTTGTGTTAAAGATCTTGGTGAAGGTAATTTTTGATGAATTTGAAACTTACATTGACTTAGTACATGATCCCTATTATATGATTTCTCTACTTTTACTGCCAAATTAGAGTTTTTACCCCAGTTTCATGGTCCACATAGGAAATGATAGTGTGAGTGGGTCATCCGTGTAGTATGGACACATTCTTGTTGCAGGAGTTATACGATTGCATAAAAATAACACCTTTTGCAGGATGAACACTGATTTCACCGCAATAGCTTTTATGATACAAAATTTATATTTCAAGGCTTGCTGTGCACTTTAGGTTTTTGAAATTTAGCTGTTGATGGAGAAGAAATGAGGAATTGCACAAGTACAGTCTTAACGCTGATTGGCAGCCCAGTCTTGTAAAATTGTTATCGGGCCTGTAAAAATCATATCTACAGGCCAACAGAATCTAACTAAAATTTTTCAAAAACTAAGTCTGTAGATTTAACAGTTCATCGTGAAGACTGGCACAAGTACATTGGGTGTTTTTTTATCACCAGGAGTAGAAGCTAAGTTACATTGAGCTATCATGCCTTATTTTATTTCAATTTAAGCCAAGCCAAGTTATATTGATCTATCATGCCTTATTTTATTTCATTTTAGATTGCCTGCCCTCCTTTTAAATTGAACACAGTCAGGGCTTTCTGCAGGTTGATTGGAACACCTATCAGAGTTCTCAAAGATTGCATTGAAATTATGAGAATGGAACTGGTGAGTCAAGTGTTCATCTAATGTGCTTTTCAATGTCGATTCATTAATATTTGTTGAATAATATTTTTGTGGTTACAAAGGAACCACAAATTTTAATATTCCATGAATTACAAATTTTAAAAGGACTGATGCAGATATTGCCAAAACCATGAAATAAATTATCCACAAATATACAAGTTTTTCTCAAACCACCAAATGTGGTACCCACACAAATAAATGCATCCACAGTATCTGATAAATGTCTAGGACAGAGAAACCTAACAACACAAAACAAGCAGTAACATCTTTTGTGGTTAACAATATCTCTCATTATGATCTTCATTTACACAAAACAGATATTGTTAATGTTAGTATCAAATATAAAGAAAAAGTGTGTAAACTAATTTATTTTCACTAATATGTTATTTTGCGTTTACCTATTTGTAGCCCATTTCGCTGCTTTTTAATTCTGCAATTTTCAAATTTACTTAATGTAGGGAAATAAGTAAAAATCTAAGTTAATCGATTTATATTAGTGTATTTTACTAAAAATATTTCAACAAAAAACAAACAAATTTAAGTCTCGTTTAAAATCTCTTTGTCAAATTTTGTTGAAGCCTTTCATGTTTGACTGACTGTGAATCTATGATATCATACTGTTTGGGTTATAAAAACTAGAATTTATATTAAAAAAAAAATTGTGTGGATATAAAGGTTAAACTTTTTACTAATATCACTTCATTTTTTTTTTTTATCATCAAATCATTTTGATTGCAATTTACACCTAAAATTGAGAAAAAAATATAATTATATATCAATTATAAATCATAACTAATGTGATTTTTTTTTACTTAGTGCCCTGACAACAGACACAAATGGTCAGTTCAGTGGTGTTTGACCGTTCCTCCTGCCTGTGCATTTGTAGCCCCTGCAGGAACTCCAGCTGTTGTGTTCAAGAAAGCTACAGGAAAAATGTTATTTATGGTTTGTATATATTACTCTAATTCCTAGACGATTTATACTTAACTTGACAGGGTGATAATTTTTTTTTTATCATTTCTTCACTGCAGATATTAGTCAAAATTAGGACTTCATATTTTCTTATGTTTGTTTTCTAGCCTGTAACTTTTGTCGCAGAAAGCTTGACATAGGGATAGGGATCCGGCGTTAGCTAACTTCTTAAAAGCTTTACATATTTGAAGGTGGAAGACCCGGATGCTTCATACTTTTTATATAAAAGCTTTACATCTTTGGAGGTGGAAGACCCGGATGCTTCATACTTTGTATGATTTTACTTTGCTGCAACAAAATTGAATAGGTACTCAGACTCATAATTACAAATGGGGGCATCTATAGTTAAAACATAATTACAAATGGGGGCATCTATAGTTAAAACATAATTACAAATGGGGGCATCTATAGTTAAAACATATTAATTTATAGTGGATTAATAACCAGTTATTGCAACTTATATAAATATCTTTCCACATTGCGGGTGCGACAGATGCTTTGTAGCGGCATTAGTCTGCTCTTTTTCGAAATCTACAAGGGTGTTATATGCAAGAGATATGGCTCTCTCTCAGGCATTTATTGTCCCTTTCTAATGGACTATCATCATATATTGATTTAATCAATTTCCAATTAGTGTAAAAAAAAAAATTTACATAATCATATTTTTGTTTTTATTTTAGCTTCAGTTCACAAAGAATGTACAGCAAGGTGGCATTGAACCACAGACAATATATACTCAGCTGTTATATGATATCAACAAAAATGCCATAGAACAGATGCAAGGACCAAACTCAGCACGTCAACTACATACTCCACAGTACATTGCCATATCTCAGTTATTAAAACGCTTTAGTGAAGCGTATCAGAATTCTCCAGAATGTTTAGTGTTTCCAGCAGTGAGAGAAATCTTACAAAAGTTTGAAAGTTAGATTGAAATGAAGAATAATGATCACTTTTGTAAACTGTATTTGTTAAGATAGAAAAATTGAAATTAAAAATACTGTGTTCATAAATACTGGAAATATTTCTGTTGCAATACCTGGATCAAATCAATGTTTACCTGCATTTCTTATGAAACCATTAATGAAAACAGAATGCACTTCAATACCTAGTGCAATAATATAGATTCCTACACTGAAATAAGTGTATTACGATATTTCTCCACTGGAGACAGTTACATTTTATTATTTAAAGCGCCAAGCTTGCCAAGCATTTTAAATAATTAAAATTTAACTGTCGAGAGTGGAGAAATATTGTTAAGATAAGAAATATCGTAATACACGAGTTATAGTGTCAGAATCTGTTTCCCTGATGATTTTTATGCCCCACCTACAATAGTAGAGGGGCATTATGTTTTCTGGTCTGTGCGTCCGTTCGTCCGTCCGTCTGTTCGTTCGTCGGTCTGTCCCGCTTCAGGTTAAAGTTTTTGGTCAAGGTAGTTTTTGATGAAGTTGAAGTCCAATCAACTTGAAACTTAGTACACATGTTCCTTATGATATGATCTTTCTAATTTTAATGCCAAATTAAAATTTTGACCCCAATTTCACGGTCCACTGAACATAGAAAATGAAAGTGCATGTTTCAGGTTAAAGTTTTTGGTCAAGGTAGTTTTTGATGAAGTTGAAGTCCAATCAACTTGAAACTTAGTACACATGTTCCCTATGGTATTATCTTTCTAATTTTAATGCCTAATTATATTTTTTATCCAATTTCCAATTTCACGGTCCATTGAACATGGAAAATGATAGTGCGAGTGGGGCATCCGTGTACTTTGGACACATTCTTGTTATCCTTCTTTTTCAAAGATTTTTAAACACTTGTGTTCTTTATATACGACGTCACCATAGGAAAATTCAGAAGAAAACAAAACAGTTTGACGTCATAATAAAATTTCTACTAATCATTTGCCGAGAACAGATGTTTCACTAGTTAGGAGAAATATTTTCTTACACTGATCAAGAAATGTGAAAATATCACAAAAATTAGAGAAATATATTTCTCCAATCTCAATTGTTAAATTATAACTTAATGTATTCATAATATGAAAATTATCTTGAGTGGAGAAATTGTTGTAAAATCTATGTAAAAAATAAAACAATAGATCAGATGGAGGAAGGTTCTTTGAAAAATTAGAAATTATGCAACTTCAAAAATTCATAGTTAAAAAAAATCGTTGTTTCTATATTTGTATTTTGTCATTTGAATTTGTCATGTAAACAGTGCTATAAAATAAACTTGTATGATTTTGTATTTATTGTGTTATTTATATGCCTTTAGAATGTTTGATTTGATGTATAAAGACAGATATATACTGTTCTTCAGTTCTAGATGTACTATTCCAATTATAGTGGACCTGCTAATCATTGACTACTATGAATATAGAAATTATTGCAATGTTTATATTATTGAATCCACAGTAATACAAACTTTGTATAAATTTAAAATTCCATGGGAAATAACCTTCAACTTGCTGATCAGGTTTAGCCTGTCACTTTTGCCCTATTTGCTTTAGTTCTTTAGATACAGTGCAGAGGCGGATTTAGGGGGGGGGGCCCCCCTTTTTTGGGAAAAAATTTGGTTGCTTATATAGGGAATCACTGAAGCGTGACTGGAGCGGGCCTCTTCTAAGGCAGTCAGTGGGCCCCCACTTATGAAAATTCCTGGATCTGCCACTGCAGTGTATAAACAATAAACTGCAGTTTTACTCCTTGTCCTATATTGCTACAGAAGCCATGTTTGTTTATGGATTAAATCCAAATCCCTGAATTTTAGGACAACAGGCAGACAATAATGACTGATACAAAGTGATAGCAATAGCTATGAGTGGTGGGTCCTTTGAGGTATGTGAGCTGAGAGTGAAACAAAAGATAATATAACAAAATAAACCTAATGGAATGTTTATTAGAAAATATATTGTGACACTATACATATGTTTGGTACATGTAGAAAAGTTTGATGTTATTCTCTGCTTAAATGTATATTTCAGTCTAAAGCTTCAATGTGTTGATTTTGGCACATGATATGATTCTCTGCATGAGATTTCCAAAATGGTATTTAGATTAAAGTGAAGTAATTACTTTTGATGCACAGAAAAACATTGGCAAAATATAAATTAACCACACATCAATTAAATAGCAACCATTTTTTTTTCTACAGTATTGACAAATCTAGTTTCAGTATGCTACATATAATGGAATTGCACTAATCACAATTAATTTTACATATTTTTTAAAGACCTATTTTAGAGTACATTTACAATTTAATGGTCTTTTAATTGTATGTTGAGACTAAAATTAAAAGTACAGTTCAACCTCAACACTATGTACTTTTTGCCACATAACTAGACCATGTTTTCTCTATTCTTATTCTAAATAAATGGAACTAAAAAAATATCATGACATCTTGTGTGTTTATAATTCCTATGTTGGATGTTGTTTAGAAACATTTCATCATTCCCTCTACTGGTTTTTCTGTCCATGTGCATTTTAAGCGGAACTCCTCCAAGATTGATATCCTTTAAACAGTTGAAAGATATTACCTGCAGATTTGAATCAAGAAATATATTCCAAGTCCAACTTGCCATAGGGAGATAATTAAATTAACTTAACAGATTATCCTTTTTCACTCACCTTCATTTCAAGTTAAAACTTGCTTATAATTAAAAAAAATGTTGTTATTTAAAACAAGTAACAAAAATATGTACAAAAAAAATCAATTGTTTTATTTTTTCCTTACATCTTTTTTTTGGTAAAATGTTAGTCAAAACTTCTTGACTAGAAACACCACTTCTTTAATAATGAGACAAATATTGAAAGACTGATCAAAATATTTAATGGTAACTGCCTCTTAAGACAGGACCCAATTAAATAAATAAGAGAAACCAGATATAAATAGAATGATATGAAATAAAGGATGGTTCACTATCTTAAAAAATCATTAAAACATGAAAGACTTGTGTAAAAAAAATATAACTATTATAAAGTACAAGGAGATTTTCATTTCAACAAAATAAAAATTGATTGGATTTCCTTTATATTGAAGTTTCTTCTTACATTCGTTGAATAAAACATCTGTAGCCTCTCTTTCAGACTAAAAACTGTCAAGAATACAATGCAGTAGTACATGTAGGAGGGATCAGTATGAACATTGCCAAAATTACATATATATATATATATATCTATTACACTGTATTAATAGGGGAAAATCTATTAAAAAAACTAATACATGTACAAAGATAAATATATAAGAAAAGCTCACAAAACATTTACCTGATTGAAGAAACAATAAACAAAATTTGTTTTTGTCGTGGGGATTGATTGATACAAATGGGAGATAACTCATGATTAAAAGAAGAAGAAAAATATTTGATTCTTTGTAAGGTGGGTGTTTCTAAACAAATGAAATATTTCAAGTAATCAGATCTAAAACATAGCAATATAACTATAAAGCAACAAAAAAATAAAAATGCCCTCCACACACTAAATAAGCAAAAGTTTATTCTGATTTGAGCAATGTATTTAAACTGTCATGATTACATTGTGAAGTAAGAGTCAACAGTATTATTAATATCTCATTAAAATTTACATCAACAACCTATCGACAGTTTGATTAAATGTTATAGCAATTATACAAAAAGCATTTAGCTCAATTGCATTACAATCAAATAGAAAATTGACTTTTTATAATACAACTACAAGTTACCATATGTCACATGTGAGGACCCAGATCTAACTTCTTGCCTAAATCGAGGCACAGAACTCTAAAATTTTTCAATTTGAAAACCTGGACTATTTTGAGATGATTTTTCTCCTTGGTCTATTTTAGGGCACATTTCTACTGTAAATCTGCCATATTTATGTGAAAAGTTAAATGTTAATTAATGTCAAGTGAAGTAGAAAACATGAACAGAAAAATATACTGATAATTTCGAAATGAAATGTACTATTTTCACATAAAAAGATATGATTGTCGACTCACATGAAATACATTCATTAAATAAAACTCACTTCTAATAAATAAACAAAAATACAACAAAAATATAAACTATGTCTATAGAAAAACAAGTAAAAAAATGATGATTTCAAAATACAAGTTCCTGTTGGAATTTGTTGATTTTTTTTTTTTTAGAATCTAATGCATTCTGGGTAAAATTTTAATAAGTGTTGACCAAAGGGGCGCACTACGTTTGCACGCATTTGGGGATTAAAATGTTTTACGTTTGCGCGCAGCTTTCGATTACATTTGCTCGCATTCATTTTACAGGTGAACTCAGGTAAAAATATAAATAAAAATTAAATCAAATTGTTATTGACTTTATTTTTTTGTATTTTCATAATAAATATGACTATCAATTATTAATTTTGAAAATGTTTCTTAATTCAAATTATATGTTATTGTTCATATTGAATTATAAACTCCAAGGTACAAACATGGAGTTTCGGCACGTACCGACATGCAAAGTAATGAATTTATCAATACTTTTACCTTTATTAAAGATTAGCTATGTTTTAACATTTTACCATTTTCATCTGTATATATTTCTAGGATTTAGTGCTTGTGGCGTTGTGCATAATAAAATGGACTTATCTTGCTCGAAATCCCTCTTCCACCTCATCGTTGGTGAACAGGGGACTAAGACTAACGGAATGAGTACTTATACTTGTAAATAGTTGAACAAATTATAAATAAACAAGTATTATTACCTGTATTTTACCTAAGTTTACCTGTGAAAAAATGCGCACAATTGTAATCAAAAGCTGCGCGCAAACGTAATGATTTTTGCGTGCAAATGTAATGGTAATGCGCGCAAACGTAATGCACCGAACCAAAGTGTTGTGATTCATGAAAAATGTCCTTAATCCCTGAAATTCAACCAATGATGTGACACTATTTTCATTTTAGGTATGGCAATAAAATTACTCATAGTTCTTTAGATTATGAAATGCCTATGTAATAATAACTGTAGATACATTTATTCATTTTAATGGATACAAGAAAAGTTGCTTTTTCCTGGAATTTGTTGTGTTGGAAAATTATGTATTTTATCTATTTAAACAAAACTTGTATTTTTAGATGGACCCTATGATATACCTGTGATTGAAAGTTGTAACAAATACTGAGATCAATATTGTTGATTATATAACTTTAGTGGAATATACATACAAAACATTTCAACATTATGTGCAGATGGAACTTTTTTTTTATAAATTCTGATTATGGATGCTTAACTGTTTACATAATAAAATATTTCATTACACATTCAATTACAATTATGAATAAATTCATTCTGACATTAAATTTGATCCATTTAAAAACTAGGTTTTTTTTAACAAATTTCCATACCTGCCACTTTACACAATTTTGGCATTGAATACACAAATTATTCACTTATCCTGCAGAGTTACTCAGTATGGTCAAAATCCTCAAAAGTAAAAAAAATAAAATAAATGTTTTTGAAAAAATGGACATATTGATTCCGTTATTTTGGTGAAATGATTGTATTCTTAAAGATATTTTATTTTGTAGTTTTGCTAAAATCAAAATACAAGCTTACAGAAAATTTGAATTGAGTAAACCACATCATTTAATACAAATTAAATATTTTGTGGGTTGGCGTAAAAACAGCAAATATCACCCTTAGTCTTTTGTAAGTCACATTTATATAGATATAAGAAGGTGTGGTATGAGTGCCAATGAGACAACTATCTCATCCAAGTCACAATTTGTAAAAGAAAACCATTATTTAACCATCTAATAAACTATCTCAACATTATTTAGTCATGAAATCTATGAAAATTGATATCCAACAAAAAATTATGAATACTCAATAGTTTAAAACAGTCTACAATTGGTCACAAAATTACAATACAAAATATCACACATGATTTCTGAAGTCTTTCAACTTTCTGTTTAACTTATCACTGGAATGGGTCAAATTTTCTGGCTAACTTGTCATCAGAAACAAGTCAATCTTTCTTCTTATCATCTCTTCTGTGGACTGTAGTCTGTCTTGTGTAATTTTTGTCTGTGTTTAAGTTAAGGAAAGACAAGAAAGAATAACAAAAATATGCAATACAATCTGAACACAACTTGTACAAAAAAGGGGTTGCAGGAGGCAGTCTCTTACCAAGAAAAGAAATACCATATCATGAATTCCATGATAATATAGTGTTGGTTCCTGAAAAAAAATAAAAGTCTTCAACAATAAGAGAGATGTCTTGGACAAAGTCATTAGTTCATTCAATTAGACTTAACTTAGACTAAAAACATATAACATTGCAGCTGCTTCAGATAAAAATCAACCTTATGCAAGTGCACTTGTATACAACTTTGAAACAAAAGATTTGGACTGATTTGTACTTATAACAACTAAATGTTCAATAATCAGTTACAGACTTTGTATAGAGATTTTTTCCACTTGAATATGGAAAACAGATGTACTCATTGATATAGGCCTAGGTAAGGTGGATTAATATCTGACACATCTCATTTCTCCTAAAATAAGTCAAAAACATTTGTTTGCCAAATTGAGATGTTAATAGATTGAAGTCAGATATTTCATCTTGTATCAAGTTACCTTTACAGGGGAATGTTCTCAACGAATCAAATTCCAAACATTGGTGTCCATACAAAAGGATACATTGAAGAACTGATGGAATGAAGCTGAAAAAAACAAATTAAAAGATAAACATTTTAAAACTATATAAACATAGCATCTGCAGAATCACTTCTCAAGAAAATATACTTGTATGTTTTACTTTAAAGATGCTATAATCTTCATTAAATTTTTATGTGACTGTCATACAAAAGACAGATTTTTAGCTAGCTATAAATAGATATAAGAAGATCTGGTATGAGAACCAACGAAACAACTCTCTATCCAAGCCACAATGATTTGATTTGATTGATTGATTGTTTGTGTTTAACACCACTATCAGCACTATTGGCTACATCATAATATTGGTGGAGGAGTGCCTAGAGAGAACCACCTAGTCTTGGCAGGAAAACTGGCAATTAGTCAATTACGATTCATTGTCAAAAGCACTGGTTATGGTGAGGTTAGAATTCACAACCTCAGTGTTGATAGGCCAGTGTCACAGTAGATGATTGATCAACTTAGACCATTCAGCCAACACAGCCTCCAATGACTTGAAGTCAGAGGTCTTGGAACATGTTGACTTTTAAAGTTTTGGCATGACATTAAATAATATAAATTTGGATTATGATTTGATAATTTTTGGACAGTTATTGATTGGTTTAGATTCTGTTTTTTTTATTTAAACCTGATCAATAAGTATTAACAGTTTTTGATTGGCTGAGATTTAAGCCTATTATTTTTACCTGATCAATAAGTCTGGACAGTTTTGAATTTGCCGAAATTCTAGCCTTTTCATCATTTCCTCTCTGTAAGTCTTGATGAATATCTAATTCGAAATGAAGTCGTGCTAAACATTCTTGTTGCTCTCGTATCATATCCATCTGCTGAAATGTTGAACCACCACCTAAAAAGTTAAATCTAAAATGTTAGTGATTTAAATTCTGGAAGTCAGAATTGTTGTTTAAATCAAACATATTTTTTTAACAATAAACAAGAATGTGTCCCCAGTACATGGGTGCCCCATCTGCACTATCATTTTCTATGTTCAGTGGACCGTGAAAATAGGATAAAATCTCTAATTTGGCATTAAAATTAGAAAGATCATATCAGAGAAAACATGTTTACTAAGTTTCAAGTTGATTAGACTTCAACTTCATCAAAAACTACCTCGACCAAAAACTTTAACCTGAAGCAGGACGAACAAACGGACAGACAAATAAACGAAACCAACGGACGCACAGACCAGAAAACATAATGCCCATAAATTGGGCATAATAAAAGTATTACATGTATTTGATGTAATAATTAAAGACATATAAATGGCAATACAATGTAGTAATTTTGTGAACTGTTGAATCAATTTTTTTGGGACAAAAAAAAATAAAATTTAAAGTATTCACGATACTAACATTTTTGTGGTTATGCTGAAGTCTGCATATAAGCCATTAGAAAATTTGTAATTGGATATACCTTTGAATTCATGGTTGAACAGTGCACTCACAAAAATTGGTATACCACAAAAAATAATAAAACACTATATAAAACATTTCATTCCAAGCTGTATGTTTTTTAAATCCTACCAAAAGCTTGTAATTTGCCTGAATGGAAATCCTCCAGTAATTGTAAGAGTCCTTGTTCCATGGCGCGGACGTCTGCCACATCTGTCAGAAAGGAATGTTCTTTACATGGTCTACTACAGGCTTGTCTTCTCTCCTTCTTACCTACCACAAAAAGAAACAAAATGACATCAGAATATTTCTTTCAAAATGCTTGGTGAACTTCAAACTAAACCATTGCAATGTTTAAGCAAAGAAAACATATTATATTATTTCTGACAAGGGCAGATTTTGTGGTGTAACATAATAAAAAGTCTATCCATATAAATTTTGCAAAGAATTTTGCTCAACTGTTGTAAGGTGCCATCTTAAACTTACAGTGAGGTGATTTTTTTTTCTCTGTGCTAAACTCCTATTATGTTAAGCAAAGGAACATAAAAAATTTGATTCAAACAGGGAAATTATTTGTTAACATGTACAGTTCACTTAATTGCTATATATGTATTGTGAATTTCTCACAATACAGTGGCATCGTTCAAACAGTAATACAAACAGTTTCTTTAGCATTTATAACATCCTTCTATATAATATCAGTAAACAAGAATGTGTCCATAGTACACGGAAGCCCCATCCGCAATATAATTTTCTATGTTCAGTGGACCTTGAAAATGAGGTAAAATCTCTAATTGACACTAAAACTAGAAAGATCAAATCATAGGGAACATGTGTACTAAGTTTCAAGTTGATTGGACTTCAACTTCATCAAAAAATACCTTGACCAAAAACTCGAAACCTGAAGCAGGACAGACAGACAGACGAATAAACAAGCAAATGGACGGATGAACAAACGGACACACAGACCAGAAAAACATAATGCCCCTCTACTATCGTAGGTGGGGCATAAAAATGAAAATAAGACGTTATAAATTTCATAAGTCCTAAGCATAATTTGTTCTTGATTTAACATCATCAGGAATGCTCAAAGCTGAATATTTGAAAGCCAAGGAAAGTATAAAAATCAAATCAAAAGGACCTAATTATAAAGTAATAATAAATAGCCAAATCCTTCTTAGGCAAACTTTGCCTGAGGGAGTTGAAACCTTAAGTTACTTAACAGTCATTTATTGTTTTTATTGATCTGTAAAGAAATGAAGGACATAAATACTTTTTACTAGAGAACTGGATTATTTTTATATTCTTAATTAATTGTAATAATCTTTGGTATTCACGGAAAACTGATAAAACAAATAAGTTTTTTTACGTATGAATTTTTACTGCTACTTCTAAGCCATTCATTTATCAAAGTTGTTTTGTAATGATTAATTGTCATGGCCAATAGGATTTTATAAATCTCATAGATCAGTGTCTATTTATTGTACATTGTATTGTGAATACAATCCACTTTAATTACATATAACCATGAACAGAAAAATTCTAATATCAAAAGCTTGGAAAAAATTAGTAAACTGCTGAATCAATATTTATAACAAGAATGTGTCGCCAGTACACAGATGCCCCATCCACACTATCATTTTCTATGTTCAGTGGACCGTGAAAATGGGGGCAAATCTCTTATTTGGCATTAAAATTAGAAAGATCATATCATAGGGAACATGTGTACTAAGTTTCAAGTTGATTGGACTTCAACTTAATCAAAAACTACCATGACCAAAAACTTTAACCAAAACTTTAACTTGAAGTGGGACGAACGGATGGACGAACGTAGGAGTAGGCTTCCCTTTGATTCCAAAACAAAATTTGTCAACAAACTAGAGGCTCCAAGAAGCCTGTGTAGCTCACCTGATAATTTTATTTACAATTGATGCATGAAATAATGCAACTGTTATACTTTTGGTTCCGTTTCAGAGATATAAGCCCAAAACTGCATTTTACCACTATGTACTATTTTTAGCCATGTCATCCATCTTGATTCTTTCAATATTGTTTATTCAGTTTACTCAATTCCTTATCATTTATCAAACATCTCCATTAGTTTTTATATAATAACTATAACCTGTGATTTACCAGATTTTGATGCCTTCCTCTCTGGAATGGGTTTAGGCGCAGGGAACGTCTCATCCTTCCTCCTGTAATTAACAGGATCTGTATCCATGGTAACAGAGAACCAAGTCTTCAAATATTCTTGTCCAATTGAAGGATTCTGAAAAAAGAAGAATATTTATTATGAAAATAACACTTTAAAAAATTTCCTGTGTCCAAAGCTGTATTTTTGTAATTTTCATCAGAGATGCTCAAACTCCAAAAAATAGAATGCCAAGAATGTAAGAGAACCTAAACACATATATAGCTATATTACCAAAAGGTTAATGGTTTTAACTAGCCATTTTTTGGGGCCCTTTATACATGTTATAGCTTGTTGTTTGGTGTGAGCCAAGGCTCTATGCTAAAGACCGTACTTAGACCTATAATGGTTTGCTTTTGTAGATTGTGACATGGATAGAGAGTCGTCTCATTGGCACTCATACCATATCTTTTTATCTCTATAGGCATGTAAAATGAAGAGCCAAATCTATCAAAGGTCAATTTAGACTATAAAATAATCTACCAAAAGTTAACTTTGCCTAAGGGATTCGGTAATCTACCAAAAGTAAACTTTGTCTAAGAGATTCGGTAATCTACCAAAAGTTAACTTTGCCTAAGGGATTTGGTAATCTATAAACGGTCAACTTTGCCTAAGGGATTTGGTAATCTATAAACGGTCAACTTTGCCTAAGGGATTCGGTAATCTACCAACGGTCAACTTTACCTAAGGGATTCGGTAATCTACCAACGGTCAACTTTACCTATGTAGATAGTTTTGTAATCATATAAATTCAAATATTTCAAATGACAAGTTGCATTTTTTTCAATCTCTTTTTCACCTCACAATTTTCTGTATTCTTGTTAATTTCATTATCTAATCAAGCTATTTGGCATTTAACATTATTTTCCTAAACCATTTATAAACATACACTCACACCACATCTTCCAATATCTATATATAAGTTTCTACAAATGAGGAGAAACATTTTACTACAAACAGTGTTTTTCTCCTTTCCATCAAGCAGAGAACAGGTTGTTGCTAAATAATATACTTTACATAAATCTGAATTTCAACTATAAACCATTTAAGCTTAAATACATTACTAATTACAAACAGTGACAAAAGAAAATATTATGAAAGTATACATATATGTTATATCTGAACTCTCCAGTTAAATATTTTTCTCCATTTACAAAATTACACCAGACAAATTAAATGTAAAATAAACTCACCATTTCTTATTGTTAGTTGTAGAAACAGAAGTTATTATTAGAACATATGAGGAGAAATCAATACTATTACATCAAGAGTCATCATCAAATGTCAATTTCAAAACGCAGGAAAATCTAATTAATTATTCATGACTGGAATTATTTTACTAAGAACAGGATTTTCTTTATATGAGAAAGACATTATTTATCTATTTAATATCCATAGCTCAGGTTAAGACTAATTAATACTTCATTGGTCCTAAGAATCACAAATTACAGCAGTTTTCTACCAATAATTAAAGTGCTGAAGGACACATATCAATTACTGTATGACTAAGGGCACTGTAGGTCAGTGCCAGAATAACTGGGAAGGATGGGTGCCAGGGAACCTTATGGAGCATCATATATATATATTTATGCATGAACTTTTTACATGTATCATTCCAAACTTTGCATGACTTGTTCCCCCCTGTTTTCAAAGCTTTTTGTTATGTTTAAAGTTCATGTATCTATCTTCCTGTATACAACAGAAATGCAGTGGACAGGGCTATAAGGACAAAGGGGCACTTATAAAAAAAACAGGGTGAATTCTGGAAAATTTGTGATAATTGCTTCACTCCTCTGGTCCCTGGACACTTGTGTCAGGTACTTCACTCCTCTGGTCCCTGGACACTTGTGTCAGGTACTTCACTCCTCTGGTCCCTAGACACTTGTGTCAAGTACTTCACTCCTCTTGACCCTGAACACTTTGAGTCAATTGCTACACTCCTCGGTTCCCTGGCAAATTTGTGATAATTGCTTACTTCCTCTGTTTCCTGGACACTTTGTGTCAATTGCTCAAACCTCTGTTTCCTGGACACTTTGTGTCAATTGCTCAAACCTCTGTTTCCTGGACACTTTGTGTCAATTGCTCAAACCTCTGTTTCCTGGACACTTTGTGTCAAATGCTCAAACCTCTGTTTCCTGGACACTTTGTGTCAAATGCTCAAACCTCTGTTTCTTGGACACTCAGGGTCAATTGCTCAAACCTCTGTTTCCTGGACACTAAAAGAGGGACGAAAGATACCAAAGGGACAGTCAAACTCATAAATCTAAAACAAACTGACAACGCCATGGCTAAAAATGAAAAAGACAAACAGAAAAACAATAGTACACATGACACAACATAGAAAACTAAAGAATAAACAACACGAACCCCACCAAAAACTAGGGGTGATCTCAGGTGCTCCGGAAGAGTAAGCAGATCCTGCTCAACATGTGGCACCCGTCGTGTTGCTTATGTGATTACAAATCCGGTCAATAGTCTAATTCCAGTGGTCTCGTTAGCCCAAAATAGAAGGGCGCCGCGCCCTAGGTGCCCTCAGCCGCGCCCTGTGTGCCCTCGGTCGCGCCCTTCTGCCCTGACGCCGTTTTCCAAAAAACCCTTGTGCCGTTTTGGTAAAATTGCCTTTGTTTCATCGATTTCTTATCAGAAGTTAAATTACAAATATGACACCTGGTGATTGCCCCCAGGTTATGAGGTTTATTATGTCATTACAATCAATTATTGTGGATAAGACTTCAAAGGTGTTAATTAATAGGTAATTTAATTAAGACAATGTATCGTCTTGGTACCTGTTTTGACGCGGACCAGAAATGACGCACCAATTTAGTTTTGGGTTTTATATTTCTAAACAAAAGATGTGACGTCATCGATAATTACTATTCATAACATGATGGTGAAGGTCATATGACTACAACATAGATGCCTCAAACTCTGTCCAGAAATGTTATTATTGCTTGAATTAGTAAAGATAATGCAATTTCTGCCATTTTATTAAGGTCAAAAACAGTCTACCCTTCCCAGAATGATTATCAGTCCTAAATCCACTTTGGCCGGCAAAAGTATGTATGCACATGCTGCCCCAGTTTGTGTTTTTCAAATCATATGACTGTCATGTGACATGGTTTTACATTTAAGCGGGAATCACTGTAGAACAAATGATCGTCGCTTATATAATTTTCTATTGTTTATCGATTTTTTTCATTCATTGTACGAAGTATACATTGATAAATGTTTTAATGTCAATGTTGTTTTATGAATGCAATTACTTCTTATTTTCAAGTATATGGAATATATATGTCACTTTGATAAATTTTGAACAATTTTATATAAAATTTGAAATAAAATATAGGTTACAATTAAATTAATGAAAAAAATTGTGTTGCTATCAACATGATCATAAAAGTGACTGTAAATGTCAAAATTTGTTATTAAAATTAAATTTGTTGAATAGTGTTAACTTTAAATTATCCGGATTGAAGCAATTTTTCGAACATCAGGTACACTGCAAGTGGTTTTTACTGGTTTGTTTATAGTGCGTCATTACTGGTACCCATCATAAGTTGACAGTCCGTTTGTAATGTTAGCAAACATGATTTTTATTGCTTTTACTGTTTCAAAAATCAACTGTTTAATGATTGAAATACATTAACAAGTGATCAATCTTTCATTCTATTCCGTGTTTCTTTTTCTTTTAAATGGTAGATTAAATGCAGAGACAAACACAACGTTAGGTGCGTCATTACTGGTTCCTCGGGGATACCTTTTTGTCATAAATATGATGAATGTGTCGGCATTTTCTTTCGATCTTCAAGTCACAATGAAAGAGTGTGAGAATGAAGACTTTCATGAATTTAGAATTGAATTGAAGTAATCAAAATAAAACTCGTACATCTCAACTTGTGAGCGACAAGCAGACGTAAACATGGAAATTAATTTTGGAGTTATTTCCCCTGAAAATGGTTATTACAAAATTGTGCTCCTAAAATATTATCTAGCACTAAAAATAGGAAAAAATAACCAATTGAATACAAAATTATATAAGAATGTTACCTTAAGGATATTAACTGTCTTTGAACATACAAAAAAAAATATATTGCAATTTATTTTTGATAATCATACTTTTGGCAATCCATGTTTTATACATTGTCAATAACGAAATATGAATTGTCAATTTGATTGAAAGATGTCCAACCTGTCATCTTACTAAAATGGAAGTGTGCAGTAATACTCTCATCACAAATCATCTTAATTAAGCTACACTAAATAATATATTCTTAAACACGAACAATGAAAACAGGTTTTAAGGGCCAAGCTCTAGATGACATTTTGAAATACAACTACTCTGTCATGTACATGTATGGTAAACTATGAGATGTTTACTTTATGTTCTTTCTTTTGGAAGCAGAGGGGGTGGGGAGAATAGTAAGTTTATTTTGCCTCTTTTGGTTAATAGTATGAATGTGTATTGCTGTGTATTAATATGAACATGATATAGTATGAATGACTTTTCTTATGCAAATTTTATAGAATAAATAATCAAAACAACAACTTTATAAATGCATCTTTATTAACAATATATACAGTAAAAAAAATATGTGAACTCGTGATACACGCAGGGACGTAGACAAAAAAATGAGCAGTGCCTTCTCCTATCATAAAAAGTTCCCTGCCCTCCACTGGCACCCTGCCCCTTTTGAATTCTAGCTAGAGCACTGAATTCGGTAGGTCACATTCATGAAAGGGAAGGGGATTGTAGTTACGACGTAAGGAACATATCTGATAAGGGTCAATTGCTCAAACCTCTGTTTCCTTGACGCTCAGGGTCAATTGCTCAAACCTCTGTTTCCTGGACACTTTGTGTCAATTGCTCCTTTCCTCTATTCTTTGGAGCCTTTGTGTCCATTGCTCCACTCCTCTGTTCCCTTGACACCAAACTTCACTCCTCTGTTCCTTTAACACTTTGTGTCAATTGCTCCACTCCTCTGTTCCCTTGACACCAAACTTCACTCCTCTGTTCCTTTAACACTTTGTGTCAATCGCTCCACTCCTCTGTTCCCTTGACACCAAACTTCACTCCTCTGTTCCTTTAACACTTTGTGTCAATCGCTCCACTCCTCTGTTCCCTTGACACCAAACTTCACTCCTCTGTTCCTTTAACACTTTGTGTCAATGGTCCCACTCCTCTATACCCTTGACACTTTGTATCATTTGCTTCAATCGTCTGATTTCTGGACATGTTGTGTCAATTGTTCTACTTGTCTATTCCCTTGACTCTTTGTGTCAATCCCGTCACTCCTCTGTTCTTTGGAAACTTTTAGTTATGTCAATTGCAACAGTCCTCTGGCCCCTGGACACTTTGTGTCATTTGCTTCACTCTTCTGTTCCCTTGACACTTTGTGTCAATTACGTCACTCCTGTTTCCAGGACACTTTGTGTCAATTGTTCTACTTGTCTGTTCCCTTGACACTTAGTGTCAATTACCTGACTCCTCTGTTCCCTGGACACTTAGTGTCAATTACTTGACTCCTCTGTTCCCTGGACACTTAGTGTCAATTACTTGACTCCTCTGTTCCCTGGACACTTAGTGTCAATTACTTGACTCCTCTGTTCCTTGGACACTTTGTGTCAATTACTTGACTCCTCTGTTCCCTGGACACTTTGTGTCAATTGTTGTATTTGTCTGTTCCCTGGACACTTAGTGTCAATTGTTCTACTAGTCTGTTCCCTGGACACTTTGTGTCAATTGCTCCACTCCTCTGTTCCCTTGACACTTTGTGTCAGTTGTTCTACTTGTCTGTTCCCTTGACTCTTTGTGTCAATCCCGTCACTCCTCTGTTCTTTGGACACTTTATGTCAATTGCTACAGTCCTCTGGCCCCTGGACACTTTGTGTCAATTACTCCACTCCTCTGTTCCCTGGACACTGTGTCATTTGCTTCACTCTTCTGTTCCCTTGCGATTTGTGTCAATTATGTCACTCCTGTTTCCAGGACACTTTGTGTCAATTGTTCTACTTGTCTGTTCCCTTGACACGTAGTGTCAATTACTTGACTCCTCTGTTCCCTGGACACTTTGTGTCAATTGCTCCGTTCCTCTGTTCCCTTGACACTTTGTGTCAATTGTTCTACTTGTCTGTTCCCTTGACACGTAGTGTCAATTACTTGACTCCTCTGTTCCCTGGACACTTTGTGTCAATTACTCAACTCCTGTTTCCAGGACACTTTGTGTCAATTGTTCTACTTGTCTGTTCCCTTGTTTAAATGGAATTTTCAAAAAGTGTCCGATGATAGACGACAAAAGGTAAGTGAAGTATTAGAGTACCGGTTAAAGAACTATTTTAAATCGATACGAAAATGAGTGTTATTGTTGAATTGCAGGTTCAACATATTTTGAAATATGAAGTTATTTTCCGTGATAACTTTAAATTTGAATGTCATGGCGATTTTATGTTTTGTTAGTTCATACACAGAATATCTAAATAAATATTTACAGTCCACTGAAACCTATAAAATTTAACTCATCATAATGACTTGATTAATCAAATTATTAGTCTATAATTGGTTTTTTTATTCAACAATTGTCTGGCGATTGTGAACAAGGTAATGCCACTTGTAATCACTTAATTAAATCAAATCCTGATTAATTAAAGTTACGTAATCAACAACGTCTTTATAGATCGATCTTCTGGTTCAGGTTGGTGTATATAATAATAGTTAATTGTATTTTTTTTCAGGTAACATCACAGGCTTCTATAACATTTGTTTTTTGGGGTTTTTTTTGTAATATAAACAAGGTCTTTACAGTTTGATATTTTGTTTGGTGTATATAATAATAATTTATTATTTTTTTAATATTGAATATAGTCAATTAGACTGTTGGTTTTCCCTTTAGTTGTGTGTAGAAAAAAAAAACCAAGTTATATGAGTATCCATTATTCTTAATTGCAAGAAAATAACAAAACAATGACACTGAATGCACGTTTTCACTCTCTAAAATATTTTATCAGCACTACTAAAATATAACAATAAAATCATACATACTAACAAACACACTATCTCTGACACTCACATAAATATATATAACTTTTAAAACATTTACACTTACAGTCATGACAGTTTTACACTGTCACTTACTTAAAGGGGTCACACTTGCAACACTACAATAACTACCTGTGAACGTTGGTACTTTGTGCGCTGCCAACGGGCAAGACTCAGCTTGGAGATCGGCTTGTACCGCTGTGTATGTAACTATTTGTTATAACACAAGATGAAAGACTTGTTAGCATCAAAGTCAATCGAAAGAAAATGCTAATTACTGCTGATTAATGTTGCTGTCTGAATTGTTTTAATATAATTATACCCAATACTCTTAAAAACTTGTAATAAAAACATAATCAACCTAGTTTGTTCATGTTGTTTTATACTCATCTGAGGGGCTGGATCGACGTGGGGCGGATCGACTTTGGCCGTATCAACGTTGGCCGGATCGACCCGAAACCCTTTGAGGTCCCAAACACTTGTACATGTTGTAATTTTGATGTCTGAGTGACGTGGCATGCAAAATCTGTATTTTTAGGTTAAAATACACTATACAGCCATTTTAGTCCATAATGTTATGATGAACTTTAAATTATATAAAAAATCGTAAAGGGACTAAAAAAAGAAGAATTTTGTGTTGGGGCCCTGATTTTCAACACCTGAGATTGAATAAAAATAGTCAAGAAAAAAAAACTGTCTTTGAATAGACATGACAAGAGACATATATATAAAACACAGCGAGTACCAGAACTTACATATCAAATATATGAATATCAACAAAACAACTGAAAGCAAAATCCGGAAACGCTTCTTTGTTCTTTAAAATGAAGATTTAATGTTCAATCTAGGCAACATAGACTGTCGAGAAACGGGAATCGAATCGAATTAAATCGAAACGAAACGAATTATATCGAAATGAAACGGAATGGAAAATGAAGAAACGAAACACAACTCAATCAAAACGATGCATTATTTTTTAAGCCCAATAGCACTGTTAAAGAATACGAATTCATGTGTCAGTGATTCTTTGAAAAAGGTTCACATTTTTGTTATAAGTCTTAGAATAAATAAGAAGATGTGGTATGAGTGCAAATGAAGAAACGAAATACAACTATATCAAAGCGATATATAACTATGATTTTTAAGCCTAATAGCACTTTTAAAGAATCCGAATTCATGTGTCATTGATTCCTTGAAAAAACTTCACATTTTTGTTATAAGTCTTAGAATGAATAGGAAGATGTGGTATGCGTGCTAATGAGACAACTCAGTCTCAACTTGCCAAGCACCAATGTAAATAAAATTATCAATTATAGATTACAGTACGGCCTTAAACACGGAGCCGTGGATTTTCAATGTGACAGTCCAGCAATAAATTAAGAGTCCAAAATGACAAGTGTAAAACAATTGTGAAAGGAGAACCAACGATCTTTTAAAGAGCGTTTTTCAATAAAGGTGTGATTTTCAGACATAAAAAATGAAAAAAATCAACTTGTCTAAAATTGTATTTCAAGACTTATTTTTGAATACTTCTATTTTAAGAATGCACTTTTCATTCACAAACAGTTGTATAATTATTATACACCTGTTTGTGAATGAGAAGTGCATTCTTAATTACTCTTCAAAATGATTTTTTTTCTTCATAATTTATATACTGTTTCGTAGTGGACAAATGTCCACTACTAAACTGCTTTTTAACGCACATCTTACAGCATTATAATGTCTCCTATTGACACTCCAGTTTGTTTTATTTTACATAATGGAAAGATCTCATTGTTTTATAATTATGAATTGGAGAACCATTTTTATCGATAAAGGTTAGACAGTACTTCACAGTTGAAGGTACAACTCATGTTATGTAGTGGACATTTAATTTGATGACCTCGTAACGATTGACGGAAACAGTTTCGTAGTGGACAAAAAGACCTTATTCTATGTTGATAAAATATATTGAAAATAACATGAAACTAACCCTTGTTATTTGATTTGCACGATTATAATTGAAAATAGAGTAAAAAACGACTGCATGAAACGTTTTTCTCCCAAACTTGTTTCGTAGCAGACCGTTACGTAGAGGACATATTCACATGTTCCATCCCCACCCCCAGTAATCCCGATATTGCAACAACAAGTGATTCTTTTCATCAAAGCACATTCTAAACTGTACACTGATATTTTTTTCATAATTTTAAAGTCAGATACTGAAGGAAACCCGTTTCTTAGAGATCGAACATAAAAAAAAATACGGTATCACTTTGGTCAATATAATGCGCTCAATTTTTTTTACCAACAATTTAACTGCCGTTATAAAAACAAAACAAAACTTCTTTTTATACCCTTATATTTATATCCAGTGCATTTCTTGCAAACATTGATTATATAATACTATTTATTCGCCAAATATTATATAACACAGAATTTACAAATAATTTAACAAAAAACTGTTACAGCTTGTGTTTAACGTTAAAATTAAAAAATCCGAACTTTGAGCAAATATATAAAATTTGGACCCCATTTTACTCAAAGAGTAGCACATGAAGGGTATATTTTTTATTATTTATTTGATTTAATCAGGCAAAAATAGCCTACTAGGTCAGGAAAACTTGAATATGGGACCAAAACTATCGTATGCCCTTAAGATATTTTTTTATAGGGGCCGGTACATAGACAATTTACTATTTTTGCCGGAGCCGCCAAAATAACCACTGCCTATTATTTATATATATCTATTGGACCAAAAACTATACGAGTTGTGTTCATATATTTTATGAAAGTATGATACTAAACCCCTAACTGGGGCGATTGTGTTTGATTTTCATAGGACGGAGACATAACCTTGATTTCAATCAGTTAAATTGAGGACTTGAGCTGGCATGTCAGTAACTGCTAGTAGTCCTTTGTAAATTTATGTATTATTGTCATTTTGCTTAGTTTCTTTTGTTACCCATTCTGACATGGGATTCGGACTTCTTTTAAACTGAATTTTACTGTGCGTATTGCTTTGTGTTTCATTATTCTACATAGACTAGTGATATAGGGAAGGTAGATATATCACAAAACATGTTTAAACCCACCGCATTTATGCGTCTGTCCCAAATCAGGATCCTATGGGCTTTGTAAGTCTTGTATGTTATTAAAATCTTGGTACATTTATATGTTTCGGAGTTTAGTTGGACGCCCATGTTCGCGGAACTAGTACACGTTTTTGTTTCAGGGTGTGGGATTTTCTCGCCGTCGGTTGAAGAGCTATTGGTGGGCTTGGGTTTTTATTTTCTCTCTGGTTTGTTTGTTGTCTCTTTGACACATTCCCTTTCCATTTTTAGATTTGATTCAGTGGTTAGAATAAGGTCAACTTATATATTTCGTGCTATGATTTTGGCAATTGTGTGATTTTTTTATGCCCCATTTATGGGAATTATGTTTTCTGGTATGTGCGTCCGTTCGTTTGTCCGTCAAGCCGTTCGTTCGTCCGTCTGTCTGCCAAGAATTAGTCCGGTTTAAGGGAGGTAATCCAATCTTATTGAAAAATTCCTTCCAAGAACAGATAACTCGGAGTATACATTGTTATCTCAACATCCCAGCGTGCATGGTTACATAACGAGGCCAGGCAATTAACACCTTGTAGTTTTTGTTTCTTATCTCAAATTTATGTTATAAACATGCAAAATAAATTTGCTTTCGGTTTTGACAAGTTTACTAGTAAAATGTAACAATTTACGTGTCATCTTATTCTACTTTAGATTTTAATTGTGTTTTTTTTTTACTCTAATACCTCCGATTTATTCATATTTCTATAGGAGGAATAGTGTTATGCTTTTTTTGTATATATGCTTTTGTTTGTTCTAATATCACTTATTTTAATGGTAATATTTGAAGGCCTGTTTTTGTTTCTTGTGTCTCTTTTGTCTTTTTCATAACTTGAATATTTTGTTAAGAGTTTGGAAACATTCTTTTTTGTTTTGGCTGTTTGTTACATGTTTATAAACTAAGTAATGTCTACAACCTTAAACAGAACAATATGTAATAAATAAGCATTTTATAGCAGCATGTGTTTTTGTTATGAATAATAGGTGATGTGTACGTCAATAAGTCCGCAAGCCAACTACAAAAATAACAAGTAGACATTTAAAAAGGGATAAATACCGTGGCAGTCCGGAACAATAGTCTATATAATGTAACGGGCACTTAATCGCCCAATATCAAAGTTTCTAATAAATTTAACTATAAAAGCAAGCAAAGATCTGCCATAAATGTCTGCCAAAAACGAAAACACTGACCAGCCGATGTTCGTGACTTCAAACATTTTAGAAAATAAGTGTGTTTACTCTAGTACGAGAATTTATTTCAAGACTATAATACTGCAATAAACAAGGGTAGCTTTATCAAGCAGTCTATTGTAATAAAATGGATTGAGCTAGTTTTCCAAATGATTCATATACGGTTTTTTCTTATATTGTACTGTTCACCACTGTCCCAGGTTAGGGAAGGGTGTGGCGCCCGTTAACATGTTAAACAACGCCACATTTTGTATGTATGTGCCTATCCTATGTCAGGATCCGGTATATATCAGTGGTAGTCGTTTGCTGCTGTGTTACATATTTTTTATATTGTACATGAATAAGCCCTTGGTTTTTTCGTTTAAATACATTTGTCGTTTCGGATTTTTTTTTTCGGATATGTTGTAGGGGTTTGGTCATTGTTGAAGGCCGTATATGGTGACTTTGCTAATATCTGTGACATTTAGTCTCTTGTAGAGAGTTGTCTCATTGGCAATCACAAAACATCTTTTCTATATATATCAACTATAGTAAAACTTCAATAACAATATATTTATAAACATATAAAACCATACTAATGACCAGAAATTTTCGTTTGGTGATAGTAAAAGACTATCTTGTGTTGTTTTTTTTTCTTTTTTTTTCGGTATGACAGTCTAAAGTCTAAAAACTAAGTCTATAAGCATAAAAGAACAATATCTAAAATACATTTTCAAACTTTAATAAACTTTACTACTCCGTGCCGTAAGCCTCCGAAGTTTGTGAATCAATATACAAACACTACAATGGCTGTAACAATAATCGGACAAACAGCTATATATATATATATATATACATTTACAAATTGATCAAACAGCAACGAAGAAAACTTTTTTTGTTTAAACCTACAAGAATTTAGTGACGTAAATGCTTTAAATGTTAAAACAAAAACAAAAATGGAAAGAAAGCACATTTTTTTTGTACATATATACAAGATAAACACCATTTGGAACACACACACATACACACTTCCATGACCAAACCCCCACCCTTGTAACGAAACATTGATTTCTTACCTAAATTTACTCAAAAGTGTTTTACATTTTTTTTTAATTATCTTGTAGATAACTTTCACTAAATCAATCAAAGATATGCCATAAATTTCAACCAAAAAGTGGTAATAACGAAAAGGAATAACACGCATTCAACCAATCTAAAGTTAAGTTTGTATTAAAATGTCTACTTTCTGCCGCCAACAGTTTCTTTTAAAAGAACTACGAGCTTTTCTTTCTTCCGCAGTTTTGTTTTTATGCCAAAAGCTAACAGTTTCTGTTTAATTTCTTCGACTGACAGGTCTTCAAAATCAACAACCTCGTCGGTTGATAAAGATGAGTTGACGGATTTACCGTTGGTATATGGAACTTTTCGTCTGCGGCTTGTATCTCTTTCGACACATTCTCCTTCTTTTGTGCTCGGGTAACACAGATGTGGTGTTCCCACCAGTCGTCATTCTTTTTCACATAATTCCTTCTTTCCCGTTCCATTTCGCTGCATAAGTTTTCTATTCGCTTTCTAACTTTAATCGTATCAATAGTGCAATCCATCTTATTAGTTTTCTTTTGATATATTGTTTTAATACTGTCATTAACTTTTTCGACCGCCTGACCGCTAAACTTTCGAATCACGTAAAATGGGATGTGATAGACGAGCGTATGTATATACGGAGTAATATTTTCAGGACGGTATCCATTCCGTTCCTTCCCGATTTCAATAAAGTCAGAAGCCCACTTTTTACACATATTGAAAACAAATTCTGGTGTTTTGAGTTCAACAGCGGGGGAGTTAATCAGTCGTAAAATGGAGGAAAAGTCATTCCATAGTTTCACCGTTTGATCGTGGGTATTGTTATGAATACAGAACATTAACTTTTCTGGTAAATTTTTCATAATTTTTTTCATATCATCTCCCCTGAAAGAAGTCCAATCTCTTTCGCACCTTCCAGATTTTGGTGTCCAAATGTTAAACGAAACCCCACATGATCTGATACTTTTGACTAAAGACTCTAGATAGCCAAGGTCAAATCTAATTATCACAGTATTGTGCTTCCCTCTAAGCCTCTGTTGTATAGCCAATTCAAAGTTACGAGCTGACAACGCAAGACGTGAATCGTCGATTTCTGGTGTATAGAAGGTATTTAACAAAACTTGGTTAAGATGAGCCTCTGGTTCCCACGAGCATTCGTAAACAGAGTAACCTTCCCATTTCACCATGTACATAAGCTCCTGTAAAAAAAGGGATGTGTGTCAAATATAAAAATTGATATGAATATTAGAATCGGCACATGTATCATACACAGTAATAAAGTATAACATATAATGTATGTTTCTTAGAAGAATTGTGAAAACAAGAGAAGTCGGGACATATGTATCTTATTTTAAAAGAACTTGTTCGGAACCAAAATTACTTTTTCGCATTTTCAATTATTCATACATCATCATCATACTTTATTTCCTCCTAAAGGAGATTGACAAAATGCATATAAATTATGTACAATTACAAAGTTTTGAAATTAGGTTATAGAATTAATGTCACTAAATATTTTGAATTCAAAAGTATTTACAGTCTACAGTATGTAAGATAGGAAAATCCTTCGTTAAGGACGTCTAAACAATGCTCTGGTGTTAAAAAGTCCAATAGAGCTTCTTCGTGATTGCCAAGCAGAAAACAGGACACGTACTCGTTTGATTTTGAAAGCAGTGTGTATAAGAAATTGTCACTAGTCATTTCTGATAATCTTTTATATAGCAAGTGTCTTTGTGTATTATATATACATATACATATTATAGTTCAATTAAAATACAAAATAATTTTTTTCAAAATAAGCGTTTTCTTATTCAATGACAACAATATGAAAAACAATGAATTGTGACTTTTTGTCCTGTGACTTTCTGTCCTAAATTCTTCACAGCTAAGGCAAGTTCTATAGTTAATCAATTCAAAATTATGTATAATCTTTTATATTCTTTATAGTTTTACATTTTAATGACTTGTCATGAGTAGTCCACTAGCTTTTTCTATTTAAAAAAAGAGGCAGAAGATCTTAAGCGGACATCTCAAGCTCTAGAGAAACAGACAAGTCATTGCAAAAAAAGATAATATATAGATATGCAAAAAAAAATAATTAATGAAAAATTCAGACCAAAGCAAAGCAGGAACATATATATTATAGATATACTGTTCCCAGAGCAAAGAAAAGGGGGGTCTATGCCATTAAGCGCCAATATGAAAAATTTGTCTGGACAAAAAAATCACAATTTGTCTTCATAAAAAAAATCCGTCATCATTGGAATAAACGAGACATCTGATATTATGCATTTCATTAAAAACAAAACTCTCATAGACGCAAATATTAGAAATGGGGTACTTACAAAATGTAATCAATGATATGTGGTTATCTCCTTATATATTAGTAGTATATGTACCATGCGGGAGTTTATCAAAGATCGTACTTTATGATAACGCGACAAGTGGACAATGCAAACAAACACGGCATCATGTGTAAATATATATACTTTGAAAAGAACCTCAAAATTGTTTGCAAATAATTTAACATTACGAAAAAGTGCTCCTATAAGATTGTTATTTGAAATATTGATGAAAATCAAATGCAAAAATCAGGTCATGTTTATAAATACGAAAGAGCGTATGGGTTAAATGTAGTTATCTATAAACATATGAATGCCACAACGAAATAAACAGGCGTATTCGTTCTGGGTGAAATTTTAAATAAGGATGAGACACCATTTTTTCTTCTTTTGTGGAGATAGATTATGTATACATGTATTTCATTCTCTCCATTTGAAAAACTATTCTTCTATCAACAAATTTGTAAGAAAAATATTTTTATTACTTTACAGATTTTTTTTTATATGAAGAATAAAAATCAAAGCATTAAAGTGTCAAAGCGTATAGATAAAAAAAAAAGGCTACTATTTTGTTATAATATGTGGATTCTTGAAATATTACACTAGACCCTTTTAAGCAAATATCTTTTAGAAGAGCTTTCATATTTGAAGCAGATGCTATATATATATATATATATGGTATAAACGGTAACAGATAATCTCTTGTTGATAAAACTGCTTGTCCACTATTTTAAACAAGTTCCGAGCTTAAGTTTGAATGTTTAATAAATAAATGGAAATTGTACGTCTTTATATAACCAGTAATGGAATGGTCAGTTCGTTTTAAACTAACTAACATAATTGTAAGTGGTTTTGAATTTCAAAGAGATGACACACTTCAACTTCATCCAATCTAAGCTTAAATGCCTACCTTTCTTTTCTCTAATTTTCTGGAAATAAGTCGTTCAACTCTGTATTCATTTGGTAAGATTTCTCTTTGTGGAACAATTCTCTCTTCTTTTATAAATATTTTCTGTTCAAAGCACAACTCTCTCCAATTGATTTCCTTTTTAGTACGTAATTGCATATGAAGCGTCATCGTTGATTTTCAGTTATAAAATGTAACATAACTTATAATACGATTAATCTTTTGCCGATATTTCAGATAATTGTCATTTTTATTATCATTTTCCTGTTCTGTACACATAATTTCTGACACTCTATCGGCTAAGTCGACCACCTACTCTTGTTTATTATGTCTACGTGTACCTGAAACTCTCTTTGGCATGTTTTAATTAACAAATCTAAACTTTATTGATGCGTGTGTGTGTATGTAATCTAATCATGGAGGAAACAATATTGCAAGATTATTTTTTTTTATTAAAACGACAGTATAAAACATTTGAAAATATTCGTTTAAATTTAAACATATTGCCTATTTCGCGTTTTATTTTATTCGAATGTAACAGGTATGTGCATTACTTGTGTATTGCAACGAGTCTTTTCCTCGCTAAAGACATACAATCAAGATTTTATGCAATGCTTGTTCAATCATTTCAGTTTATCAATACTTTTGAGGGGATGTCGTATTTGTTAATATATTTACATTGAAATATATAATTCAAATTATGTAACAATTACAATGTGTGTATTGAAATAAAATAATTAATAAAAAACGTTAAAGGAGAGTATAAATACGATAGCTCTCGCTATCTTATCAGGGGTCGGATGGGAAATATTCTGCATATGCCCAAATTAATATTTAAATTAGGTTGAGTTGCGACGGCGGTTTCCATTGGCTGCTGAAAGGATGCATGGTGCTTTCAAACTCCCATCATCCTATGCGCCTGTATGCTGCTTCCTTTAGCATCCATATTGCACATTTCTCACTACGAAAAAGAAAAAGCTATATTTTGTCAACATTTTGATAACATATCTGAATAGAAATTGAGAGTTTGTGTTGTATAATCTGTGATCATGTTATCAGTGCCGTATAACATCTTAATTCTTGTGTGTATCAGTTTACACATATCGTGACGTTTTTCTTAAAATTAGTTAAAATGTTCATATTTCTATTCAAGTTGGTAGCATGAAGAACATTTTTTTAAACTTTGAAACTTGTATCGAAAGATAGAGCAATCTTTCTTCTTTTATTTGATAACAAAGTCAATTTAGTGTTCATTGATTAAGTATTTTAAATTATTTTTTAAAGATGTGACCTTATTGGTAATAATTTACATTTATCATATACTTAGCATTGATATGATAGCTTTTGCATATGTGTAATGAGCGGAAGTGCACAAGCCATATCTTCCCACCCGGGCTGATAACCCATATCAGGTGCATCTCGTGCACAAAACCCATATCAGTGCCTCTCGTGCAAGTTACTTCCGGTGTTTCCGGTATCGGTTGTTTACTTTTCCATTGTGACGTCAGATATTTTTTATGACGACGTCAAAATTTACGGGAACTTTTGTGGGTAGTTTAGTACTTGCTAAAAAATGCCAATGACAATTATGAATCATTTTATAGTACAACAAACATGGAGACTCCGAGTAGTAATGATCATAAAACTCTTCCAAAATTTCAATGTTTCAAAATGCCTCTATAGGAAATGTTACTATTATTATATAAGGAGGTAGTGCTGCTGTTGTTGAACAATTATAGTATATTTCATTCATAATTTAACTTCTTTATAAAGTTTTTGACTGTTTTAGTTATTGCATTTATTCATTTGCCTTACATAAAACTATTGTCGGAAGTATATGATAAAGCGATTAATACATGGCCTTTTCCATATCAGCCTGGGTATCATCCCTCGACCCATATCAGCACCTCGACTCCGTCTCGGGCTGATATGGGGGTCTCGGGATGATACCAAGGCTGATATGGAAAAGGCCATGTATTAATCTCTATTTCACATATAAGAATTTACAACAAAGAAGTCTTTATGACTGTTACAAAACTAAAATTGGTATCAAGAAAGACAAATCCGAAAAATATAATAAAAATATCATCTAGTTGCTGAAATATTGATGAACACATATATAACAAAGTCAAAAGGATTTTATGAAAAGAAAAGGTTTAAATCGTCAATTTAAACATTTTCCCCCGTTTAATTCAACAGACCGATTTCATCGATAAAACCTCTGTCCCGTGACGCATGCGCATTACAGACCGGACTGATTCTTGACAATGTCAGATTAAGTTTTTGGTCTAGATGGTTTTTAATAAAGTTGAAGTCCGATCAACTTGAAACTTAGTACACATGCTCCTTATGATTTGAAATGATCTTTCTAATTTAATGACAAATTATAGTTTTTACCCCAATTTCACAGTCCACTGAACCAGAGACATGTGTATATATGTCTCTGACTGAACATAGAAAATGATAGTGCGATTGGGGCAGGGGCATCCGTGTACTTATGACACATTCTTGTTTTAAGATATTGTCATTCGAGGTTCACTATGGTGAAGGAAAGATGTGACCTAGGAAGACACTACAGTAACTGTTGATCACTGTTGAACTGTACTGCTCATTTGTCTTTCATAGAACACTCCGGCTTCATCCACCAATAAAACCTGACCGTCACGAAATAGCCTAAATGCGGTACTTTAAAGTGGCGTTAAAACACCAACAATCAAATCAAATCTTTCATAGAATTATAGCTCACTGTTAGGCGAGCTGATCCCATATATACAAGTGTTTAGTTCATTTTAAAAATGATTCATTTTTGTCTGAATTTATGAATTATAACATAACAAGTAAATTAATGTATTGATTATGTTATTAAACAAATAGTTAATCTGGATTATCTAAATCTTGTATTAACCGAAATATACAGAGGAATATTAGCAATCATGAAAAGGTTTCGTTTAAAATCGTTAGTTTTTAATCTCCCATGTTTTAAGTGGTACAAATGGATATGAAAGAAAAACACAGAGGTAATTTATTTCATTTCTCGATTTGTATTTTTTCAATTTTAATTGTTGTTGTTTAATTATTGACATTAATTTTTATAACAGATAAAATATTACACAAAATATGGACCAGCCATAGCGGAGATTTCAGGATTTTAAAACTTTTGAAAAAGGGATCGGTTGGTTACACCAAAAATTTTAGGGGAAATGGGCAGTAAAAAAAGATAATGTGTTACGTTCTTATTTTTGTAAATTGAATATTTATATTTCAAAATACAATGTACATCTATACACTTTGTTGAAATTTCAAAATCTATTAAAAAAACACTTGTTATGGAAATTTCAAAATAAAAATAATAAAAAGGCTTGGAATGATTGCCAATGGGACAACTATCCTCTAGATACCAAATGGCGTAGATTGGTTAATCTTTAACAATTAAGAAATGAAATTAAAAACTATATACTAGTATGTATATTTGTGACTTCAGCTCAAACACCAAAAGTTCGGTCAAATAAAGACACCCAATCATCTTCCCTCTCTCGACCGGATCCTGTAGCCTTGTATACCCCCATACTATAATCATTATTGTTTGTATATGGGACAAATTCGACCGCCTGTACCAATCTGAGCTAAGAATAGGCATAGGACCATACTTATAAATATTCTTTGTTGTCAACAAATTAAATCATTTACTTGTTCGTCGGTATATGTTTTGTTCTATGACCTAAAAATTAAAAGAACTATTTAAAAATTAATATTTGACAATCAAATTCTAAGTTTTTGTTTCAAAACATAAATACAGAATGTACAACTTTTGGATATCCGTAATATTTTTATCTAGGTCTTTGATGCGTCATATTTTATCTAGATCTTTGATGCGTCATATCATGTTTATCTAGATCTTTGATGCGTCATAGAAAACAAATCAATAAGAAAATATGACGAATCAAACTCTTAGTCAATTATTAAGTAAAGTTGTGTTGGTGGTTTTTTTTTTAGCAAACCTTTCGATTCTTTTAAAATTTCAAAATGTTCACACCACCTCTCATCTACATACAAGATACAGCCCGTATTACACACAGCTTCTACGTATTACTCGGTATACGCTTTCATGACTTCCCTGTGATCCGCGAAAAGTATGATCTGGTTTGGGAAAACAATAACTTTTTCAAAGGTTTGATTTTATTGTAGATGTCTGATGTTGGTAGCGTTGCTAGCATTTCCTCAACAAGGACTCAAGTGATAAATAGAAGAAATTCAGTAGACTCGCTTCCTGGTGTTGAGGCATACCTGAGGCGAAGGCGAGGCTCTACGAGTCAGATATTTGCTCCTAGCGATCTCAATGACCTCGAACAATATGTCAACAAGAAACGCCGAGCGTCTGTTGGGCTTATTCAACTTTCAGAAAAAGGGGATATTTTTCGCGAAAGTTCAAGTTTGAGTTTGGGCCGTCGTCAGTACTCTTCGTCTGGACCCTTATGGGAACAGGAAGTTGCACACGGACAGAAAGAAGACGATGTAACAACTATCAAAAAGACCAGGCGACGAAAGAGCAATGTTCAAGACAAAAAGTAAGTATGATAAATAAAAGTCTCAAATATTATACTTACTTCTGAAATCCCTGTTTTGCTTGTAGAAGTGTTCTCCTTGTTTTGGATTTCTAAAAAAACATACAAGCAATAGGGAGAAGCAGATTTTTCTTAGTAGAAAAAAAAGGGAAATGGGTTTCCACCCATGACACAAAACCAGTACAAGCACTTAAAAAAAGCAAAGAAACAGCGCTTTTATTTATCTAAAAGTCAACTCGAAGCAAACAATCTTTCACAACACTGCATTGTTCAGACGGTCCATATAATAGCATCGGCTTGTATCAGTTAAATGGTTTTCTGTACTGCTTTAAATACTCCTTTTACGACTATCATATGGTAGTCAAAATTGGTTATAATGATTTTTAAATGTTTTTATTAGTGTTTGAAAACTGTTTCATAATTACTTAAACTTAGTATAATGAATGCATGTCCTTTTTTAGTTATGATAATGCTGAAACCTTGCTTAACTCCATCGTTCTGTGATGAATTCAACAGTGTACACGACGAAATGACGAAAAAGATGCGACACCCAGTCTGATAGAAAATTAAATATTCAAATTTCAAAATATTCCTATAAATTCTATGTTTTCCACTACAAGTATTTCGATAATTTCAAAATAAATTTGTATGTAATAATGTCTGATAGATCCTTCGCCTATATCGTATGGGTTTAACGAAAACTTGACATATAACAGCCGTACTTCTAATTGGTCCTACAGAACATAATGACATAATACTTGACGCAAAGCTATTGAACTTTAATGAAAGAAAAAAGATTGAAAACAACCCGTTATATAATTTATACGTTTGAAGCTCTTTTCTTGACCAGATTTCATCAGGAAAGCTCAAAGCCAAATATTATAAAGCAAAGAATGCACATATAAGAACCGAAACAGTCGAGTGAACAAAAGGACCTTAAAAGTAATCTAATCAATATAAGGTCAACCAGAAACAGTCTATATAGTATTAGTATGTATAAAAAAAAAAGAAGGTGTGGTATGATTGCAAATGAGACAATTCTCCATAAGACACCAAATGACACAGAAATTAGCAACTATAGGTCACCGTACGGCCTTCAATGATAAGCTAAGACCATACCGCATAGACTGTCCCTTGGTCAACTTTCCCTGAGGGAGTTGAAACCTGAATAGTTTCTATATAATTTTAACTTGATTGAAATATATACGTAAGCGTTGGAGTCGTGCTGAAATCATAACTCTGAGTTTGATTTGAAGAACAACAATTAAAGCTCTGCACGTTTTGTTTTGTGTTTTTCATATGCATGTAGTAGTATATTTCGTAATTCAATTTTGGTATGTGTCGTTGCGCAAGTGCATGCACATCATATTTAACTGAAATTATAACAAAGTGAAAGAAGAGCGTCATACTAGAATAAGAGATATGAAGGTGATTTCTATGTCATAATGCTTTCAATTATTCCACCTTTAATGCTTCCAATTTCTGACATTTCAGATCTCTGTATTCAATCACTGGAGAAAATATTGCTGGAAAAGATATGCAGTTTTTGGACAAGCCTGCTATTGGTGAAAGTGCAACATCCAACAACAACATTGAGCAAAAGGTGGAAAGAGAATATATTCTCAAGGCACATCTCCGCGACAACAGTCATGCCAAGTTTGAAAATGCCATCATGAGACACTTTTATAAGGCCCCGGCACCAAAGGCACATCCGGGATATGGCATGCCACGCCCAGAAACAAGGGAGGCAAATCCGTTTAAATTGATGATGGCTGATCTTCAAAGAGACCCAAGTATTGTAAAGGTCAATTCGTACCCGTCCCTTTCAAACCCAAAGAAGTGCCAGATTGGTAATGATTTTTGCGAAGTTCTTGGACCTGCATCCTGCTCAACCTGCATTGAGACAACTAATAGATATATTGCAGACGAACTTCAGAGAATAATGTTTCCAAAAATAGACATGAACAGAGTAAGACTGGTAAAGCCAAAGCTCGCTAGGGTCATGAAACATGGACATATGTTTCAAGTTAGAAAGAAAAAAATGGGCGATCTCGATTACCCCGAGGAACTGGTGACATCGCTAAGACGACAAGAAACTCAAATTAGTCATTTAACTAAAAGTGCTGTGAATCCGTTTAGTCGTTCAAGTTCTAGACCTAAAAGAAGTTCTCATACAAATCGAAAAACAATATCACGTGATTTGCCAAATATAAATGAGGATCGTTCAAAATTGAAACCATTGGAATTAAAATGATTCTTGTGACCACATGGTTGATTCTGTTCCTTAAAAGCTAAAACTAAAGTAGGAATTGATCGAACTTTGAGAACACCTGTGTTAAGGTAGCACAATACAAAGATTTTTTTACTTCCAATCACTAACCTTTGAAATGCTGTAACTTTCTTATGAATGCATAGAAAATAATAAAAGAGGTATTATAGATAGATAAAAGATTAATCTTTTAAATGAATGCAATATTTTTATTATGCAATCATTATGTAATCAATTATTATGTAATTAGTGGCAAAATCTGGGTACGTTCACTTGAATGAATTTAGCTCTATCATCTCTTTAACTATACAGAAAATTTTAACGGAATCTTAATCAACACATCATGGGCTTCAAAAGGGTGTCTCAGATTGTCTCTATGGTGTTCCATTCTCTCATAAATCTCTAATTAGTGTAAACATCCTAACCACATAAAAGAAGATAATGTTCAATTAGGTGTAAAATTTGTTCTATACATTCTATCTGAAATCTGAGACACTCTTTTGTAGATAATGGCCATAGGAACAACATATAATAAAATCAACCCTCTGCAGAAGCTAATTTCATTTGAAAATGGAAATTTGGTGAAAAATATTTTAGACACAGTTAACATTATAATTGGTTACATAATTGTTGCATAATACTAACATTGCATTTATTTGAAAGAATAATCTGTTAGCTATCCAAAACTACCAATTTTATAAATTTTCAAGCATTATTAAGAAAGTTACAGCATTTTATAACTTGGGAGTTGGAGTTATAAAATCTTTGTATTGTGCTACCTTAAATAGTTGCAGATCCAGAAATTTTCAGGGGGTGTGGGGCACTGAATGTCAAAGAGGGGACCAACTTTTGTCGATCGTGCTTCAGTGATTTCCTAAATAATCGACATAATTTTCCTCATATAAATCCGCCTTTGCTCAATTTAAGTATTTTTCCGAACATATGTTAAGTGTTGTTAAAAACCATGTTCAATCAACCATTTTTTACATTTGAAAATGCCTGTACCAAGTCAGGAATATGACAGTGGTTGTCCATTCGTTTGATGAGTTTTGTCATTTGATGTTGCCATGTTATTAGGGACTTTCCGATAGAATTTTCCTCGGAGTTCAGTATTTTTGTTTTTTTACTTTTTATTAATAATCATTCGTTTTCTTATCTATGCATTGTGTCCGCTTTGGTGCTCTCTTTTCTTTTATCAACTTATAAATAATATGTTATTTCTCTTCTTGTATATATTTTTTTGGGGGGAAATGACATAAACAGTTAAAGAATAATACAGAAATAAAGGATCCCGATTATTATCTTCATCCATTACTCTTTTCTGCATATTTGTTTCACCTATAGTCAATGATGTGCTTCAGTGATTCTTTCGATACTACCAAATGGCTATATACGTGAACATTACTTTTATACTGAACATATTTCCTCCTCGTACTTTTCTGACAAGTTAAATTCCAAAAGTTAAAAAGTTAAAACAGAGAAGGAAGATGAAAAGGGGGACCGGAAAGGGGGGGGGGGTAAAAATCAGCATACTAGTATTTGAATGTAAATATACTCCATTCTGCTTTTAAAATCGATACCAAAAGGGTTTAGTAAATTTCAATTAAAAACAAATTTCATACAAATAAAAGGCTTGGGTTTGTAAAACCTGTTTTTAACTAAGTGTAAATAGTATCATATATTGTCTGTGGGAGCGTCAATGAATTCGTACATCATCTAGGTATTCTGTTGTCATCTATTAACTACTGCATGCTAACATGCAAGTGTTTTTTACTGGTTTATACAAGGGTAAAACATGTATCTGCGGGCATCAATTTTATAATGTATCAAAACTGAAAGCATTGATTACATGTACATGAATTGAGCAGTACAACTGAAAACAGCACACACCAACACAAAAATTCCTCCTACAAATATAGACAAACAAATGATAGAATTAATTGTGTTTTTTTCCTTCAATTTTTTTTAGATTAATAACGTGCATTTCATGTTCCTTTCAACTCGATTGCCAATATTGAATTTTCGACTCTTTACACTGCACTTCCACGCAATTGTATCAAACGAATTTTCGTATTTACTAAAATGGTCGTTTGAAAAATCTTATTGCGGCACATTTATTTGCAACTCAAATGAAGCCTTTTCTGTATAATAAACAGATTAATATGACTAATATATTAACTGGAGATGATTAAGGCTGTTGATAATCCGTGTCTAGACTTTTGGTTTTGTGTTTTCTTTTGTGAAATCCAGTGGTTCATGTATAGCATACCATAAAATTAATTTTGTTTTTCTTCTATTGTTTTGATCATCAATCCGGTTATTTTTTCTCGTATGAGTTGAGTTACATTTTGTTATGTCAGAGCCTATTAAAACTCACTGTAGGGTATAGATAAACTCATCATAGATACCAGGACTAAAATTAGTATATACGCCAGACGCGCGTTTCATCTCCAAAAGACTCATCAGTGACGCTCGAATCCAAAAAGTTAAAAAGGCCAAATAAAGTACAAAGTTGAAGAGCATAAGTTGCGTTCATTGCTAAAGTCCGTGGTATAGTGATCTATAATTACTTTCATCTACATCATTTGGTATCTGGTCCACAGTTATCTAATTTGCAATCTGACTACAACTTATTCTCATAAAGAAGGATAAACAACGATGTTACCCTTTCATTTGAGCAACAACAACAATAATAAAAATACAACGAAAGGATGAACCAATCAATTAAAAATCAACTCTACAGAACATGTGGTGTACTTACGTAATTGAATAACAAATTCAATGAGAGGTTAGGAAAAGCCTTTTCAAAAAAGTAAAATCACAAAAATACTGAACTCCGACGAAAATTCAATCGGAAAGTCCCTAATCACATGGCAAAATCAAATGACAAAACACATCAAACGAATGGACAACAACTGTCATATTCCTGACTTGGTTCAGGCATTTTCAAATGTCGAAAAAGGTGGATTGAACCTGGTTTTATAGCGCTAAACCAAGACGACCTAATGAAGTAAATAATGTTAATTTCTTTCAGAAACTGCTCCAACAAAGTTATTAGGAGGACAGATTAAAATTGACACTCCGTAAATTTTATGGAAACCATCACGAATCGGTGGATCCATACGATGTGTCTTTGACCAAACTAGCTAAGGACATTTTTACCACATGGTAGATTGTGGTTTGTCATTATGTCCTCTAATATTTTAATTACCAAACGTGACTTATTCCCGATTGTGACTGTTTTGCTGAGTGTGAATTCGCATTACTATAAGACGTGTTACGGTACTTGTCTATCCCAAAGTCATGTATTTAGTTTGAATGTTTAATGTTATATTTGTAATTCTCATCGGATTTTGTCAAATGTGTTGACGTCTTTTCTATTATATTTATGTGTTATGGTAAAGAAAATTAATCACCGCATTCATTTATTAGATTTGATTTTGTTCAACGTAATCAGTACGATATTTTACGTTTGAAGTTAGATTCAAAACAAACCGGACATAGCTTTATAATATAGTTAATTGCTACCTTAGTTTGCTATTAATAAGTATTGAAATGTGCATTGTTATTAAATGCAATATCAGTATTTAGTTCAAATATAACCTTAAATCAATCCTAATTCTATCTTATTCATTCAAATGTGACGCCATTTTTCATTTTTTGATGATCTGTTTTACAAATTCAAATGACGTCATTTTTTTTCTTCATTTTTTTGTCATTTTTTACAATTTCAAATATGACATCACTTGGTGTTGAGGTTTAAACTTATTCGGATGTGTCTACATTTTGTGTTGCAAATGTCTGGTTATGTAATGTATTTCATTTGTTTCCTGTAATTAGTTAATACTTCAGTTTTATCATGTACATCTTTTGTATAGTAATTTTATAAATTTACTGTTTGCAAAGTATAAATTATTCCAAATAATAGGGATGTTCTGGTAACTAACAGAAAATCCTGGCCGTTTTTGGCACAACTTTTTTGATCTTTTGGTCCTCGGTGCTTTTCGACTTTGAGCTTGTTTCGGCTTTCAAACTTTTGTATCTGGGCGTCACTAGTAGATCTTGTGTGGACAAAATGCACTTCTGGCGTATTAAAATTCTGAACTTTTTACCTTTTGTTGGCTGTTGTTCGTGTGTTTCTTTGTCAATTGTGTTCTCAAATTTATTTATATTGTAGTCCTGTGGTGTTGAATTGTCATTTTAATGTTATATTTCACATGGCTATAAAAGAGGGAGGTTTGGCATGCCACAAAACCAGGTTCAATCCAACATTTTTTTCTTTCCAAATGTCCTGTACCAAGTCAGGAATATGGCCATTGTTATATTATAGTTCGTTTCTGTGTGTGTTACATTTTAACGTTGCGTCGTTTGTTTTCTCTTATTTTTGAGTGTAAATTCACATTGTGATAAGACGTGTCACCGTACTTGTCTATCCCAAATTCATGTATTTGGTTTTGATGTTATATTTGTTATTCTCGTGGGATTTTGTCTGATGCTTGGTCCGTTTCTGTGTGTGTTACATGGTAGTGTTGTGTCGTTGTTCTCCTCTTATATTTAATTCGTTTCCCTCAGTTTTAGTTTGTTACCCCGATTTTGTTTTTTGTCCATGGATTTATGAGTTTGGACAGCGGTATACTATTGTTGCCTTTATTTATCTTAAAGATAATTTGTATTTTCATATGTATTTGAAGCTGTTAATACTGAGCCTATACATATCATTTTAGAAAGGCAAAAAACATTAAGTACTAAGGAATATACATTTTATTTTGTTCTAATTCGTTCAAAATAGTATCTTGTATAATTCATAAAATTACATTCTTTCAAGTTTAACTATTGTATATTTCATTGTATATACATGAATGTATTTTTGCCTTAAACAAGCTAAAAAATATGCAAAATAAACACACATATCAAAATTGTTTTACCACAAATCACATTCACCGTTAATGACTTACATTTCAAATATCTAACGGTTTTACAGAAAAAAAACTAAACATACCACATTTTTTTAATATCTATTTACTTTCAAAAAATCTGAGGGTTTTTTTCAATTCTCAAATAAATATTTTTCTAATATAATGTTAATATTGAACAACAATGATTGCTTTTAATCTTCTTTAAAAATATTAGCTCTTCTCTTAGGATAAATTTGACAAAACTATAAACACTTGGTTTTGATTTCGATATTCTTTCATTAGTTTGATGTATTCAATTTTTTTTTTTATTTTTTTTTTATTTTTATAGTTTTTACAAAACAAATTACATTGAAAACCTGTTGGTTACCTTCTGCTGTTGTTTGCTCTATGGTCGGGTTATTGTCTTTTTGACACATTCCCCATTTCCATTCTCAATTTTATATTGTATTGATGCATGAAGATATAAAATTATTTACAAAAATACAGTCACTTATATCAGATATAAATACACATACATTTATATTCAATATGTTAAAAAAACAAATGTGTATTGATGCATGAAGATATAAAATATGTACAAAATAAATACAGTCACTTATATCAGATATAAATAAAATACATTTATATTCAATATGTCAAAAAAAATCCGAACAACAATGAAGCATACAAATAACAAACAATAGTTCATACTGATATATATAGTTAATTCATTGTATCTAGAAAACATTGGGAATAGTACTTGTCATACGCAATTTTTAAATCTTTTCAGAGACGAAAACTATTTAGCACATGAGAATTTATCAAGCAAAAATATTTCATGTTTTTCTATTTATATTTATAAACAGTGATTTTAACTCAAATTATTTAGTCATTTTTGAAAAACTTTTACTTTTTTGTAAGTTTATCTGTGATAATTAATATTTTTTCCATTGTTTTTTTTCTTATTTTTAAAGCTCAGTATGATGATAAGTTAATCTTTTTAATTTTTTTTTAGATTTTTAGAATTTGAATTTTTGAACATTTAGACTACAATGACTTGTTTAATGAAGTCTTTTAACTTTTTGATTTTAGAAATGTTTGTACATAAGTGTCTCATAAGTCTACATAAGGCTGAATATTTGGTCTATTATTTTGTGTTGTTTATGAAATTGTGTACATATATATGTCTGATCAAATATGTGACACTATAATAAAATAAATAATTATTATTTTATTATTAGTAGTACTGGTTTGTAGCAATAATGAACCATGATGTTAGTTTTATTTACACAGTTTATTTTTTCTTTTGAAGTACATGATTTGAATGACTGGTACATGCTACACAAGCAGCGGCAAATATGGAATAGATATAGGAAGATGTGGTATGAGTGCCAATGAGACAACTCTCCATCCAAGTCACAATTCATAAAAGTAAACCCTTACAGGTCAAGGTACGGTATACAATGCGCATTAAGTTACTCACATGTAAATGAAAATTAAAATATACCTTACATTATACTAGAACAATGTGGAGGTTCACATGGGTAATAGGAACACATAACTTCACACATAGACGCAGTAATTTGACTGAATAAAAACAACGGTTCAGGATATCAAGCCCAATTCATCCAATATGAGATGAGAACACTAAAATATGACTACTAATACTTGTTCGAACAGGGCCTTTTTACCTCTTACAATTAAGGGTCTTACTAGAATTTAAAGATGGAATGAATTACTGTTATATGTTTGAACAGGGACTTTCTATAACGTATAGAAAGTAGGAACTTTCTATAAAGTATAGAAAGTCCGTGGTTTGAAGTTAAACAAATGAACAATTTATCTTAAAATATTTCAAGGAAGCTCTGCATGGCAGGAAATTGCTAACATTAATTTGAAGGGAAGCAACTCGTGTTACCGTATACATTGACTTCTTGAATAATTTGTTTTAAACTTTAGAAATCAAAATCGTGTATTATGGATAACTGCGAATATAACATAAGTATAAATTGTATATTTTATATAGTGGTCCCAACATACCAGCTTTTGGTGGAAAGCATAACGACAAAAAACCCCACATTTTTAAAAGATTTTTCGAATCCAGTAACTATATACAAATTTGTGGATGAATGATATTAGTTAACAATGCAGTTTGATCACATATAGTTTTAAAATAACTAAAAAGAAGTCAAAACACAACAGCTTATTATTAACATAAATCATAATATAGACAATAACTGTTTCCTCAACTATCTGTTATACCGTTTTAAAAAAAGTTAAGCATTTCATATTGAGAAACAAATATACTTCTTAGCATAAATTAATGTTCTAAAGAATAAAAAGAAAAATGTTTTAATGTTTTAATTTTTACTTGATAACTCGATTATAAAATTTATTTCAGCAACTTTATTTGGAAATTTATGATTTTGAAATTTTCTAATCTGATTATTTGTTGCTGAACCTTTTTTACTCCGTATATGCCAGTATGTGGAAGCTACACAAATGTTTAAACTCGGTTTCTCTATGTTAAATATGGCAGAAAAAACATTAATTGAAATAAAAAAAACTAACACGTACACATGTTACAAATAAACAAAGGTCAATAAAAAATCTATTACACAAAATAAAATCTTATAACCTATGAACACATGATGAACACGAATTACTAATTAAATTTATTTTCAATATGTATATATGTCATATGCCTAAATCTATAGCCAGTCATCTTTGATTCCAAAAACCATAAAAACAACCAAATGTTTGAAAAATGGTCAACATATCAATATCAGTGATACTCCTGATTAAATTATGTGGTCTTAACATTTATGCTGTTTTGCCACGGTCATGACAAAAGTCATTTTTGTAACACAGACTTTACTTTTGTTACGTAATTTGAAAATTGGGCGACAAAAGTCAATTTTGTATGCAAATTAGTTTAGTTTGAATTCTGTGAACTAATTTGCATACCCAATCGACTTTATTGAGACAAAATTGACAAAATTGACAAAATTGACATTTGTGAGACACAATCGACTTCTCATTTTCATAATCCAATGATAAATTTTACCTTGAGATGGCGTCCATACTTGATATGAGATAGTTTATTTGTTTTTTAATAGCATAAACTCAGCATAGCATAATTCAAATCTTTACAGGGTTTGTGAAATTCTCTTATCCTGTACTTCTAGCTAAATCTTTTGTTAAAATCTGTTAAACGATCAAATATATCTGAGACTTTTAGAAAGGCAGCCAATTTGTTAATCTAATGAAGGAGTTACATTTTTTCTGTATATATATATATGCGGTTCTGTTTCTGAAGTTCAAAGTAAAAATTTTTTTTTTCAAAAACTTTGTATAAACTTTCAAACCAAATATACTTTTTTTTTGGCTTTAAAATGAGTAATGGTTTGTTAATCTCATATTAACATTAATAAAACATATTAAACATAAGTAAGTATAAGACATAACGATTAAATTTTAGAAGAATTTAATAAAATTAATAGGGAAAACCATAGAGAAAAAAAACTCAACATAAATAAACATTTTGAAGTTTGACATCTAATGGATAACAGGAGCCGTTTTCACACAAAAATAAATTACGTCTAAGAGTGATCGTAAGTCATGAACGATTCAGTATACTTACGATCGATCTTAATCGTACTTTTTTTTTTGTGAAACCGACTCCAGAACCTTGCAAATGATGTCTTTGATATTACACATTCACATATAGTTTATCGACATATAATTGTTTTCAATATTAAAATAAATATAAATCAATTTTCATTTTTTTTTATATATATGCAATATCTAAGTTAGAAAAACTTAAGCTCGGTATCATCGTTACTCGTCAGAAAATCTCATAACAACCCTTCTTTTCACTGCCATTATTACATTTAAGTGTGTTCAATTCGTACGTCTTTTTTAATCTACATCACTGTTAACAAAGCTTTTGAATTTTTGAAATACTTAGGCTTTTCTACCTCAGGAATAGATTACCTTAGCTGTATTTGGCACATCTTACAACTATGATGAGTTTATATTCAAAGATAATATAATCTCTTTTTAATTTTGTCATTAAATATTTACAGTCCCCAATTAAAAATGTACAGTATAAAACAAACTATATAAATCAAATAATTACATAATAATTACACGAAGAGATTAAACATACAAAGAAATGGTTTTTTGTTTATTTCTATGTAGCAATATTTTCCACACGATGTTAAAGCAAAATGCCTTGAGTGTGTAAGTAAAGGTAATATCTTTGGTTAGCTTGCTTGCAAACTGAACCGTGAAGTCATTATAAGGTCAGGTGTACTACCCTCCTTTAAAAAAGAGAGATGAAAGATACCAGAGGGACAGTCAAACTCATAAATCGAAAATAAACTGACAACGCCATGGCTAAAAATGAAAAGGACAAACAGACAAACAATAGTACACATGACACAACATAGAAAACTAAACAATAAGCAACACAAACCCCACAAGAGTAGACTAATCCGACAGATAACCAATCTGTCTGTATATAGGACTATACTACAATACTTTAAATCTAACCATCCTTCTTTTGAAATCAAACACTATACAACGATAAAGTTTAACATTTTGATTATTTTCTTCATATCTTGTTTTGTCAAAAATATTTGAAATTAATGTATTTACTCAATACATTAATACTGTGCTTTAAAGATGAATGAAATTGGGTAAGTCTTAAAAAGTTTAAAATGAAATACTATTAAAATAAATTTTAAAAGGGACTTGATGGTTATTAGTAAGTTATCGGAACACTAGTTTAGTAAAATAGACTTTTATTTTCGTTTGGAATATTTCCTAATTATTGACAAAACTTTTGGCCAATCATGTTCTTCAGCTTTCTTCTTAAGTCGGTCTTGCTCAAATTTAGCATCGCAGTTTTCTTGCAATAACTTGTAAACTATATTCTCGTGCATATGATTTTGACTAGCTGCGTCAATGGCCATCTGGATATCAAACTTTTCAGGTTTAACTTTTTGAAATAGTAACTCCACAATGTCTTCCTCACCACTTCGGCTTGCCTCGGTCAAAGCCGATTTCATATCAAACGCTGTATGGTCTATTTCATCCAATAAAAATTCAGTTATCTCTTCCCAGCCATGAGTACATACCACGATAAACGCTTCTGCTATGTCGAGTTGAGTATGATCGACCTTACTAAAAATAATTTTGACAACATCAACCTCCCCTTGTATACATGCGTTTAGCAAAGAATCCTTCATAACAATTTCTGTATGGTCAGTGTCTTGTAAAATCATTTCAACAACTTCAGTCCAACCAAATCCGCACGCGTGAGGCATGACGTTTGTAAACAAACAAAGTTGATTTTTGAATTGGCTAATCAGAAATTTAGCTACTTCTTTATTTACAGGGTTGGAGCATAACCCGGGTAATATACTTTCAATATCACATATATCTTTCCCAAAATTTGTAAACATACATTCTACAATATACAAGTGTCCATTCATACATGCTTCTGTTAATGCTGAACATACGTTATACTGACTTAAATGTGCATCTTTCAACAAATCTTTAACAACACAAAGCCATCCATGCTTTGAAGCCTCATTCAGCACATTGCCTGTATCAAGCAGGTTGACATCAACATTTTCCAAGATCCATTGTGCTGTTTCAATTCGACTGTAGGAACAAGCATCATTCATAGCTGTTCTCATGTCGAGCTTACTATGCTCAATGTTTTCCCACATCCACTTGGCAACAGTCAGCAACCCATTCCCACAGCATTCATTCATTAAGGTTTCGGTATCTAATGACTTGACATCAATGTTTGATAACGCCCACTCGACAAGTTCCTTGTGACCATTAACGCATGCAATATTTATTGCAGGTCTCATCTCGAAAGAATGATCGTGTGCATTTTCCCATATCCACTGTAAAATGTCTGTCCAACCATTACGGCATATTTCTTTTATTGTATTGTTCATATCAAATAGTGATAGCGAATATTTCTTCAAGACCCACATAACTAATGATCGTTTTTCTAATGTAATCCGCTTGTTATATTCACTATCATTTTCAGTGATTTGGGATTTGATATTCAACACTGAATATAAAGCTTGATTAATATCTACTAAGTTCCCTTCATCAGTTTCAAGTAACCATTTAACCAGAGTCATATTTCCGATTGCGCTTGCTTCGACAATAATGGTATTCATATTCACTAAAGAGCGATCCGAATGATTCAGAAGTGTTATTATTACGTCCGTAACATTGATTCTATTGACAAAAGTTTCTGTTATTGACGCTTGAATATCGAACTGTGATTGGTCAACATTTTTTAGAAGCCATTCCACAATAAATGTCTTGCCACTAAGACATGCGTTAATCAATGCTGACTTCATGTCACACAAATGTTGTTTATCAGTTTTACTCCACAACCATCGAGTTACAGCAATATTTCCGTATCTGCATGCATTATTCATTGAACATTTAATGTCAAACATATTTTCACCAAATCTTTGATATAAAAGTTTAACCGTTTCATCATTTGGCCCGCGGCATGCTTTTAACATAGCAGTTTGTATATTTAACTGCGACTGGTCCACATGATCAAGTATCCATATGACTAATTTAAGTTTTCCAACTATACAAGCTTCATTGAAGGCTACTTTCATATTCAATGATATTTTGTTTACGTTATTGCAAAGATACTTAACAATAAAAAGATCATGACGTTTAATTGCTTCAGTCATTACTAAGTTCATATCCAACATTTCATGATCTACTTTGTCAAGTATACACTTGACTATATATGTGTTCCCTGCTTCATAGGCTTGAATGATGGCACTGTTTATATCTAAAAGTTTGTGATCCACTTTGTCAAGTATAAACTTAACTACATCGAAACGATCCAATATACTGGCTACATTCAGAACTATCTTCATATCTAACCGTTTCCAGTCTACATTTTCAACTATCATTTTAAATATACGTACTATTTGCTCATTTCTGTAGATTCTGTTTCTGTGACAGTTTTCATATATCTTTCTTATGACGTCCTCGAAGTCTATAAGGTTATGATCTACTTTGTTAAGTAAACACTTTACTGTATCTAAACTCCCACATTCACAGGCAATATTCATAACTGTCTCCATATCTAACTGTTTCCAATCTACATTTTCAACTATAACTTTGAATACTAACAATATATACTCTTTTCTGTAGTTATTACAGTATTGATAAATTTCATCCAGGACGATCTTGAAATCTATTAAGTTTTGATCCACTTTATCAAGCAAATACTTTAATGTATCTGTGTTCCCTGCTTCCAATGCGTTATGTATGGCACTGTTCATATCTAATAGTGAGTGATCTACTTTGTCCAGTATACACTTTACTGTATCTAAACTCTTACATTTACAGGCAATATTCATAACTGTCTTCATATCTAACTGTTTCCAATCTACATTTTCAACTATAACTTCAAATACTAACAATATACTATGTCCATATCTGTAGTTGTTACAGTATTTATAAAATTCATCCAGGACGATCTTGAAATCTATTAAGTTTTGATCCACTTTATCAAGCAAATACTTTAATGTATCTGTTTTCCTTGTTTTCAATGCGTTATGTATGGCACTGTTCATATCTAATAGTGAGTGATCTACTTTGTCCAGTATACACTTTAATATATCTAAGCTTTCAAATTGACAGGCAACATTCATAACTATCTTCATATCTAACTGTTTCCAATCTACATTTTCAACTATAACTTTGAATACTAACAATATATACTCATTTGTGTATTTGTTGTTGTTACTGTATTTATAAAATTCACCAAGGACGTCCTTGAAATCTGTTAGGTTATGATCCACTGTATCAAGCAAATACTTTACTGTGTCTGTGTTCCCTGCTTTCAATGCGTTATGTATGGCCCTGTTCATATCTAACAGTTTATGATCTACTTTCTCAAGTATACACTTTACTGTATCTAAACTCCCACATTCACAGGCAATATTCATAACTGTCTTCATATCTAACTGTTTCCAATCTACATTTTCAACTATAACTTTGAATACTAACAATATATACTCTTTTCTGTAGTTGTTACAGTATTTATAAAATTCATCCAGGACGATCTTGAAATCTATTAAGTTTTGATCCACTTTATCAAGCAAATACTTTAATGTATCTGTGTTCCCTGCTTTCAATGCGTTATGTATGGCACTGTTCATATCTAATAGTGAGTGATCTACTTTGTCCAGTATACACTTTACTGTATCTAAACTCTTACATTTACAGGCAACATTTATAACTATATTCATATCTAACTGTTTCCAATCTACATTTTCAACTATAACTTTGAAAACTAACAATATATTCTCATTTGTGTATCTGTTGTTACTGTATTTATTAAATTCATCCAGGACGATCTTGAAATCTATAAGGTAATGATCAACTTTATCAAGCAAATATTTTACTGTATCTGTGTTCCCTGCTTCCAATGCGTTATGTATGGCACTGTTCATATCTAATAGTGAGTGATCTACTTTGTCCAGTATACAATTTACTGTATCTAAACTCTTACATTTACAGGCAATATTCATAACTATCTTCATATCTAACTGTTTCCAATCTACATTTTCAATTATAACTTTGAATACTAACAATATATACTCATTTGTGTATATGTTGTTACTGTATTTATAAACTTCATCCAAGACGTCCTTGAAATCTATTAGGTTATGATCCACTTTATCAAGCAAATACTTTACTGTATCTGTGTTCCATGCTTTCAATGCGTTATGTAAGGCACTGTTCATATCTAATAGTGAGTGATCTACTTTGTCCAGTATACACTTTACTGTATCTAAACTCTTACATTTACAGGCAATATTCATAACTATCTTCATATCTAACATGTCTAACTGTTTCCAATCTACATTTTCAATTATAACTTTGAATACTAACAATATATACTCATTTGTGTATCTGTTGTTACTGTATTTATAAAATTCACTCAGGACGTCCTTGAAATCTATTAGGTTATGATCCACTTTATCAAGCAAATACTTTACTGTATCTGTGTTCCATGCTTTCAATGCGTTATGTATGGCACTGTTCATATCTACTAGTGAGTGATCTACTTTGTCCAGTATATATTTTACTGTATCTAAACTCTTACATTTACAGGCAATATTCATAACTGTCTTTGTATCTAACCGTTTCCAATCGACGTTTTCAACTATAACTTTAAATACACGTACCCCACCCTCATTTGTGTAGTCACAGTATTTGTATAATTCATTTAGGACGTCCTTGAAATCTATAAGGTTATGATCCACTTTGTCAAGTAAATACTTTACTCTATCTGTTTTCCCTGCATCACAGAATTTAATGATGACACTGTTCATATCTAAAAGTGTGTGATCTACTTTGTCAAGCATGCACATCAATATATCTGTGTTCCCTGCTACACATGCTTCACTTATGGCACTGTTCATATCTAAACATGTGTGATCTACTTTGTCAAGTATGTACTTTACTATATCTGTTTTCCCTGCATCACAGACTTTAATGATGACACTGTTCATATCTAAAAGTGTGTGATCTACTTTGTCAAGCATGCACATCAATATATCTGTGTTCCCTGCTTCACATGCTTCACTTATGGCACTGTTCATATCTAAACCTGTGTGATCTACTTTGTCAAGTATGTACATTACTATATCTAAACTATCAAACATACAGGCCAAAGTCATAACTGCCTTCATATTTAACCCTTTCCAATCTACATTTTCAACTATTACTTTAAATATACTTAAGCTAGACTTATTTTCGTCGTCGTCAAATCTTTCATCTAAATCATCTATAACTTCCATGAAATCGAAAAGATTATGATCCACTTTATCCAGCAAACACTTAACTGTATCTGTGTTCCTTGTTTCACAAGCTTCATTCATGACACTGTTCATATCTAAAAGGGTGTGATTTACTTTGTCAAGTATACACTCAACCATTTCTGTGCTCTTTGATATACATGCTTTACTCATGGCACTTTTCATATCTAAAAGTGTGTGATCTACTTTGTCAAGTATATACTTCACTATCTCTACGTCTCCTTCCAATAAGGCTTCATTTAATACTATATTCATATGTAGGAGTGAATGATCCACATTATCAAGTATCCAATTTAATATTTGTAAGTGACCATTTTTAAAGACTTGATACACCACTGTCCTCATTATTATACTTGTAAGGGCTATACTATCAAACAGTAATTTTATCATGTCAAGGTTACCTTTTTCGCAAGCTGTAGAGATGGCTGTATTTATATCTGGTAATGTATGATCAACATTCTCCCATATCCAACTGACCATATCGTAATAATTTGTATCACAAGATGTAATGACGGGTGTGTTCATATATCGCTGGTTTGTAATCGGACTGCGTAATATGCTCTCTAGAATGTCAATTCGATGAAGCGTTACAGCTCTATTTACACATGCCTTCATATCAAATAATGCATGATCTAAATTTTCTATCATATACTTGACTATTTCCGGGTGATTACATCTCCAGGCTTCTTTAAAAGCTTTTTTTATATCTAAAACACTGTGGTCAACATTTTCTAACACACACTTAACCACACCAAGATGACCAATACGACTGGCTTCTATGGTGTTGGTCTTCATATCTACCAGTATTGGGTCAACAAGTTCCAATATCGACTTTAACATTTCATGTTTACCTAACCAACAAACTCTGTTCGTTACTGTCTTCATATCAAACAAATTGTGATTTACAGTCTCTAACAAGGATTTTGCTATACTGTAACTATTCGTATTAGTGAAGGTAAACAATATGACCTCTTGAATATCTAAAAGTTCAGGATCCACGTTTAGAATCATCCACTGGACAGTTTCTGAATGATTAAGATTTATGGCGCTTATAATCGTCGTTTTCACATTTACTAATGGTCTAGGAAAAACCTTGTAGAGCATCCACTTAACAGTATTCAAAAATCCGTGCATACACATTTCATTCATTGCAATCATCTTAGCATCAACATTCTCCAATATCCATATCACTATATTCACATAGCCGATTTGTAATGAATTTATGACCGCTGCTTTCATATCAATCAATGCTCTATCAACATGATGTAGTATCCACATAACAATAGTCGTTTTTTCTTTTATTAGTGAACTAGTAATAATTGCATTAAAGTTCGTTTTAATGCTATTGTAATTTTGATACAGCCAAGCTAACAGATCTGTTCTGTTTTGTTCTATGACTTCATCAATGTAGAGTCTCAAAGTATATTCGTTTTTCAATAGATATGTAATTATTTCTATTTCCCAAGTATTGCTATTCAGTATTGGTGTATTTAAAGGAAGGTATATGTTCAGAAGCCCAAGATCGATATGTTGTCTAAACCAGTTTAGAATGTCTAGTTTGTTTCCTTTTAAAGCCCTGTTGACAGCACTCAGTGCATTTATTTTTTCTTTATTTGCACTATTCCAAAATATTTCCACTATCCCCAGAAGTCCTTGTTCACTGGCGTCGTCAACAACTTCCTCAGTGTTAAACGACTGGATATCAACATTGATTAACAACAATTTCATGACATCTTCCAATCCATATATTATAGTTTGTTTAGCAATTTTACTGAGCTCGAATAATTTATGATCAATGGTTTTGAGAAGAAACTTCATTACAACTACATTTTGCCCATTATGATTCTTCCATTCTTCCTTGACACAATTCAGAAATGCACTCGTGAAATTTAGGAGTTTATGATCAATATGGTTTATTATTATTTCAACGATTTGTAGTCTTCGGTATTTGCATGAGTCATCGAAAATGTGCGTAACGTTTAGCAAACTAGTATCAATGTTTTTTAACAACCAGGTAACGAATTTGAAATTCATTCTCTTACATGCATCTAGCAATATCAATGGCACATGAATTTGGTTAATATATCCGTTTTTAATAAATAACTGCAAAACGTTCTCTTTGTGAAAAATGTCATCTGAAATTGATTCTGCAACAGCTACACGAAAATTAAAGGCAGTTTTGGAAATACAGTCTAAGAACAAGTTTATTGTTCTGAGACTTTTTAAATCTTCATGCCGGGTTAAAGTTTTGTTGGAATCAATATGCGTTAATAAAACCTTGACAAAATTTGTGCAGAAATCAGACAAACACCAAGAAGCATTGCTTTGTAAGGCCTCAAATACATTCTTTATAGTGTCGTTCAAACTAATGTCTTTTTCGGCAATATAAAGTATTAAAGACGTAACATTTTCAAAATCTGATTTTCTGCACGCTTCTGTCATTAAAGCAGTAACTTCAAATGTTTGCATGGTGGATTTTTCCAGCAATTCTTTTGCAATTGTATGCCAGCTATATTGGTATGCGGCAATCAATATGGACTTGAAATCATAAGCCTTGTATGCTTCTTCTTTCAGGAAACTAGAGACAACAGTTTCCCAGCCTTTTCTGCAAGCCTCTTTCATTAGAACCTGGCAGTTAAACAATTTGTACTGGAAAGTTTTAATAAACCAATCAACGACTTCCAATAACCCTTTATTGCCAGACGTTTGGACAGCTTCTGTCATGTTAAAATGCATTGGATCAACAGAGGTAAAAAACCATTTTATCATTTTTGTTCTATCGTTAATCAATACAGAATATTGAATGTTTGAACAAAAAAAAGTCCCACTAAGTATGTTCAACAAAACACGCAACTTTTCTCTATCAGTTTCGAGAATAGCTTCTACAATATTTATCTTTTGTGAATAATGCTGCAAAACACACGAGGCTACAGACTGATTTTGTTTATCAACTAAATCTTGGAAACATCTGTTAATATCAAAACGTATTTCAAGTTCATCTATTGTTTTTAAAAAGGGTTCAATTGTGTCAGTTGTTTTCTTATCACATGAATACAGAAACGCAGCAATTATTGTTCTTTTACAGGCATCTCCCACATTAGATCTCGTTTCTGATCTCAAAGAACACTTCATACCATCCATAATGATTTTAACATTTTCCCATGTCCAACCTTTTAAAGTTGTATACCAAAGTATGGCAGCTGTAAGACAAAAGGCTACCTCTTCACTCTTACCTTCGTATGTTATTAATGTAGTAATGTCTAAATTTGAAGATTCAGTAAAGTTTTCGCCAAGTTGTTGAACAAAGTCACCATCAATATATGTCATCAAATCACTATCGCACAATACTTTGATAAACATAGAAGGCATGTGACTAAACTGATCACGAAATATTATGAAAAGACGCCTTGCTAAGTCGCCATACAATTCTTTTGGCACAATCATTCTAATTTCTTCTTTTGCAGCATGATAATTGCAAAGTTTTACAATTTCGCGGATCATTTCAAAATCGATCGTTGTCAATACTAATTTTGGATCTACCTTGTAGTAAGACAACAAAATACTTTCGAATATAGTTTGATGTTGAAACTGGAAAACCGACATTTCTGCATTATATGTAAGATAACCACCTGTCATTTCCTCTGCTGCATCTACTATCTCGGTCTTTTTAATAAATCTGTCTCGGTTATAACAAGATTTAAGGATACTAGCTACTAAACTTTCGTCAACATCGTTTATCTTAAGTGTGTTGCTTGAAAGCAAAGTGTAAACTAGTGTAATGTAGGAGATTCTGGCTTTACTGTTATATTCACCATTTCTTCTTAGGCAATCAATTTCATGATTTAAAGATCTAGATGGGTGTTTGAAAAATCTAATTCCTAACTTTGTTAAAGCTCTATTTGTAGTAAACATATAACACGATTCAGGAAATCCTAAATAGGTCTCTATATTCACAATATTTATCAGTGTGGCCTCGTTTATTTTTACAGGATTTGTTTTATCTAAAATCGATTCGTCACGGTAATTTTCATTTTCCCAAGCATTTACTATTTTGATGTTATTTGTTAAGCAATAATTATTAAGAAGTTTTTTTTTTTCATCAACAGTCATTTTGAATTTATTTGAATCTAAGTCTATTTCCTCAAACCCTTTAAATATTCTATGGGATGAAAACAAATACAGATACTGTAAAGACTTTTTAACTTCACTTCGTATTGTAAAAATTATCTTAACAGTTCCATCATCGATATAAGATTGTAAAACATCTAATACAGACTTATCACTATCTTCACTATATTTGCAATTAGTCTTACCAAAAACGTCTTCTAACAGAAGTATCATTTTACTATCTTTGTTTAATATCTGTTCAACTAAATGTAGATCCGATACCTTTACCACATCGTATTCGGGATACTTTTCCCCAAGCTGTCGTAGTAGGTCTAATCCATTTTTACTCTTTCCTATTCCTGGTTTGCCAGTGATTAAGAAAACATCTTTGTCAGCATGAATTTCAATAAATTTTCGAATTGCTTGCATTTCCAGAAATGTTTTCTCTCTAATATGTTGTTCAATTTCCTTTCGTGTATGATCTAGGAAGATAGACGAGACATACATTTACACACATCGTGATTTTTTGTTAAAAGCATATGAGCCAGTCCATGCGAAAAATCTACGAAATTCTAAAAAGTGGGCATAATAATTGGTAGTAGACTTGTGATTTATAAAACACATTTACCTTTCTCATATCCTAAAGCTGTGAGCTATACGCACCTGCAAGTGCTGACCCCCCTTAGTTTATCAAGATTTTTAATGGTTTATTTCATATATTTCAATCATTTTTAATGTACAGTTTATATGGCTTGATTTGCCACGTGTTAATGTTATCTCCGGTAGCAGTGGGGATAAGGCTCTCGCTTACGGTGCTGAAATCAATGCTATTAAAGCGGGTAACGGTTCGAATTCCGTGCAACGACGGTTGATTTAATATAATATTAAATAACTTAACTTAACTTCAATTTCAATTTCTAAAACACAAGATGACATAATTTTTGTATTTTCCCTCATGTTTACATGTTGTCGTACTTTCTTTAAAACTGTAGAACTGATGAAAATTATTGACTTTTTGTCTCTATAGTGTCATTAATCTTTAAGTTTCTGGTCAGTATAGCATTAGTCTGGAGAACAAATGATTTTACACTTGCTCAAATACCAAAAAATTAGATATGTCTTCGTCTTTTTCTGTTTTAATTGACAAAGTCGGGATAGAATTGACATTTTTATGAAAGTTTAAATTAATGTATTTTTTTCTCCAACAAAATCGTTTTTCAAAAACATTATAACAAACTTTGATAACGTGTCCTGTAAAGTTTATCAAAAGGACTCTTTGAACCTTTACATTTTAGCAATGAAAATATATGATCAACATTTGTTTAAATTTTTTTTTCATATTTCAAACATCATTGTTACAATTTAATCACTATTGGATATCATATATAAATATATAAAGATCCAGATTAGTTTATTTTGTATTATCAAATTTGTTTCTTTAAATTTCAAGTGTCTACTTAAAATGTTTAAGGAATGACTGTAATGTTTTTTCTGTCTAGGAAAAAATAACATAAAAAATGTGGTGCACACTGAATAACGCGCTTAGCGGGTTGTTTAAAAGTGTGCACCACATTTTTTATGTTGTTTTTTTTTTGGGGGGGGGGGATGTATGCCTAGCTTGATTAAGCAAATAGCTATCGACAATTCAATTACAAATCAAGCATATATTCAAATGATACTTTATTAAGAAAAATGAAATTTGAGTTTACAAACTACAATCCTGCCGGAATGCTATGTGTAATTGTGAAAAATCATCCTCTACCGGTGAGGTAAAACAGATGTTAATCAATCTACTGTGATAGTGTAAATTGACTTCTTACAATTTACACAAATATTTCTCATCCTAAATTTAACGACAGATTGAAAGATTTGGTTCAATCAATTTCAAGAGAAAAGATGACTAATGCAGATAAACAATTATCACTTTGGTTCAAACAGTTTCTGAGAAATCAGGATATATTCAATTTGGCACGCCATACGCGCATGTTCTTTATACAAGAAATTTATAATAACAACCATCTGATCAGATTTTAACATATAAATATGATGGTTTGAAATAAGTTCATCATAGATACCAGGATTGAAATTTTATATCTACACCAGACGCGCGTTTCGTCTACAAAAGACTCATCAGTGACGCTCGAATCAAAAAATGTTAAAAAAAAGTCTAAATGAAGTACGAAGTTGAAGAGCTTTGAGGACCAAAAATTCCTAAAAGATTTGCCACATTCAGCGAAGGTAATATATTCCTGAGATAAAAAAGCCTAAATATTTCAAAAAATCAAAATTTTGATTACAGATAATTTATAATTATGAACATATCAATGATAACTCCAAGTCAACACAGAAGTGCTGACTCCTGGGCTGGTGATACTCTCGGGGAAATAAATCTCCACCAGCAGTGGCATCGACCCAGTGGCTATAAAATAGAATCATCATAGATACCAGAATTGCCTTAGGGATTTTAATCAAGGGACAAATTGGCTCTTAACAATAACTTGCGTGAAAGGGATGACATGAGGCTAAGATTTAATGTAATGTTAGAACAACAAATTTACAAGTTCTATTGAATAAATTGGCATTGTTTTTAATTGTATATTTTTAATGTAAACATGTAGAAAAAATTAATGAATTAAATATAAATAGATTAATTTACATGCTATACTTATTATTAACATATTTTGAGGAATGTTTAATTATGGTATATGTTTTTCATTATGATAAATTAGCAAGCGCATACTAAATGAAAGGGAAAATGCAAGTTCCATAAGAAGAGCCAAAAATGTTTTAAATTGTCATGCAATTTTTTAAATGTAACTCAAAGTAATTCATAATTACATGGAAAAAATGCAATGTAGTGCATTACTTTCAATTACATGTAATTGCTCAATTACACATTACATTGGATTACTTTCAAAATTGTAATTAATTACAGCTAATTACAATTACATTTTTAATTAACCCAGGTCTGTGAAGTACTTGATAAATTGCCTGCTCATATTGGTGATTTCGAATCTGCTCAAAAGTTTTGATTGTTCTACCGTATATACCACTCTGCCTCATAATCTTATTTACAAAAACACACACCTGATTAAATTGGCATTTGAAAAGTCGGAATGCGGATATATATGTAGGACTCTAAAGTGCGATGGGGACGCTAAAGTACGATGGTCACGCTAAAGTGCGATGGTATACGCTAAAGTGCGATACCTCCATACGCTAAAGTCCGATGGTCCGCGAAAGTATAGACTTAAGAATTGTACTTGGATTATGACGTTAACAGTTGTTTATATAAATCAAAAATGAATATGCCGGAAGATAAATTAAGAATATTTGATCGGCAACTGTTAAACCAAATGTCCATGACTTAATTTCAGACTTAATCGTGCTTCGTCGGCTGAAGCAACTGTGTTTATTTATTTCGGATGCTGGAAGAAGAACGCGTGTCCTGCAGTCGACCATTTTACTATATAGATACAAAATATAGTTACGCATAGGTATCGTGTATCCTGCTTCTATTGGTAGAAAACGGTCCCCGTTAAAATAAAATCGATTTTATTGAAAAGAAACGTCAGTAAAATAAAGGTTCGTGCTTTTAAGCGTAAATTATAAATAGTCGGCTAAAAACATAGTTTGTACAGTGTAGGATAATATAACATGTATTTTTCACGGAAAATGAGAAAGCTCGACAAATATCGCTTTTTCTCGCATTTTAAATTAAAGCCTAACGCCTTATTAAAATGTTACTTATTCCGACAATGTGGTGGTTCTTCTGAATTTAGAAACGATCACGTAAGCCTACCGGTAAATCATAAAGTCATCACATATGTTATACTTTAACATACCGGATTTGTTACAACACGAGCAACACGACGGGTGCCACATGTGGTGCAAGATCTGCTTAACCTTCCGGAGCACCTGAGATTACCCCCAGTTTTTGATGGGGTTCGTGTTGCTTTTTCTTTAGTATTCTATGTTGTGTCATGTGTACTATTGTTTGTCTGTTTGTCTTTTTAATTTTTAGCTATGGCGTTGTCAGTTTATTTTCGATTTATAAGTTTGACTGTCCCTCTGGTATCTTTCTTCCTTCTTTTAGCATAATAGGTTTTGCAAAAAGACTTTCTTTTTTTATCCATGTACATTTTAAGCCGTCGAACCTTATCATATTGGTCAATCGCACTTTAGCGTGATATACCATTGTACTTGAGCAAACAAACAACCATCGCACTTTAGCGTGATACGCCATCGTACTTTAGCGTAGACCATCGCACTTTAGCGTAACCATCGCACTTTAGAGTACCATCGCACTTTAGAGTCCTACATATATGTTCAAACTTATTTTAGTATTTTTAAGTAACAACAAACTAAAAAAACTATGTCAATTGAAGCTGCTTTGATACTATAACTGCCCTTGAATTTTTACTAGTTACGTTTTTGTTCGCTATGAAGATTCTTTATATCGTCCTATTATCGGAATTCACATGGGAACGAACCGTGCAACACTCATTGTGGGCCTATTTCTGTTTTGTTATAAGTTACAATGTATTACTAAAATCAGCAAAGAACCATCGACACAACATCTGTTTCAAAAATAAAATAACACTTTTAGATATCTAGATGATATATTAATTGGCTCTCAAAAATGACGACTTCTTTATGTACGCTACAGAGATTTATCCTTCCACACTAACTTTAAATAAAGCTATTACTAACAATTAACACTGCCCTTTCGGATCATGACATCCATTCCTTTAACGGGAAGATTAATACCAAAATTTATGACAAAAGAGATGATTTTTCATTTACTTTTGTTAACTATCAATTTTAAATGGTGATGTTCCATTATCAACATCGTATGATGTTTATATATCTCAACTGGTTTGCTATTGTATGTATCAACGTATTTGATTTCAACGAAAGAAATTTTTGTATAAATTATAAAAAGGGTTTGCGATATCGCAAACTAGTCAAAACATGTATAAAGTTTTATCATCGGTACAAGGACACCATACGTAAATATAAATCAACATGCAGATATCTAATACGTTCAGATATTTCACATCCAATAATTTATGGTAATATTCTTTACGAAGCACAAAATGTCGGCATTCTCCTCAAAATCTAACCAAATCTTTAAACAGACTTATTCGGAAAGAAAATAGCTACGATACTGTTGTCGGGTCATTAAGAATTGCATATTTTGGTATTTATATTGGTTTACTCCTAGGATCTTTGCATTGGAAATATGCACATTTATTCTTAAGCCAGTTGTTGGCATGATACGGGTTATGTGTTTTTCATATATTGTAAATGAAGTCTGGAGCTGGCATGTCAGTAACTGCAAGTAGTCCTTTTTTAACCTAGGTATAATTGTCATTTTACTTAGTTACTTTAGTAACCTATTCTGACATCGAACTAGGGCTTCTTTTCAACTGAGTTTTACTGTGCGTATTGATATGCGTTTCTTTATTCTACATTGGCTAGAGGTATATGGGGAGGGTATAGATCTCACAAAACATGTTTAACCCTGCCGCATTTTTGCGCATGTCCCAGGTAAGGAACCTCTAGCCTTTGTTAGTCTTGTATGTTTTTTAAATTTAGTTCTTTTATCTGTGTTAGAGTTTTATGTGACATCCATTTTCAATGAACTAGTAAACAATTTTGATAAGGGGCAAGCTGAGGACGACTTCCGGGTGCGGGATTTTCTCGCAGCGTTGAAGACCCATTGATGGACTTCGGCTGTTGTCTGCTCGTTGGTCGTGTTGTTGTCTTTTTGAAATATTCACCATTTCCATTTTCAATATTAAGGATATGTGAATTGATTGCCAATGAAATAACTATCAAACGGTGACGAAAGATGACAATATATACATCTATAAGTTACTGATCGGCATTCGCCATAAATCAACTTACATGGGCCTTGACAAGAATGCAGTTATCCGTTAGTCAAGAACAATAGGAAACTGCAAACTGAATTTCAAATGCCCGTTACACAAAAAATTATCTTATTCATCCCGCTATTGTGTTATTGACCATTGTGTTACAGTGCCAACCTCATTTTCTACCTAAGGAAATAGTTATCGAAGGTACCAGGAATTATAATTAAATACGTCAGACGCGCGTTTTGTCTACATACGACTCATCAGTGACGCTCAAATCAAAATACAGTCGACTCTCGTTATCTCGAATAGTTATCAAAGGTACAAGTATTATAATTTAGTACGCCAGATGCGCGTTTCGTCTACATAAGACTCATCAGTGACGCTCGTATAAAAATATTTATAAAGCCAAACAAGTACGAAGTTGAAGAGCATGGAGGATCCAAGGTAATCAATTCCTGGGATAAGAAAATCCTTAGTTTTTCGAAAAATTCAAAGTTTTGTAAACAGTAAATGTATGAAAATGACCACATAATTGATATTCAGGTCAACACCGAAGTGCTGACTAATGATATGGTGATACCCTCAGGGACAAAACGTCCACCAGGAGTGACATCGACCCAGTGGTGTAAATAGTTATCAAAGGTACCAGGATTATAACTTTACGCCAGACGCGCGTTTCGTCTACATAAGACTCATCCGTGACGCTCGGAGTCAGTCGTACCAGAGATTTATTTCGAGATACACGTAGTTCCACACAAACGAAAAACGGAAGTTTGCCTTTCCAAGGGACACAACTCTTCCTTATCTTGGTAAAGCTAAAATGAATCCGGATGAATATGGGAAGGGGACCTATATTCTGGTATCAGATCGATGGTCTATCATTATTTTTACTTATTTAATTGCTTCAGTTACAATTTTTCCCTATGGCCTTTATCCGAGAGAGAGTAATTTCCAATCGATCTTAGTGTTATTTAGGTCGTTGAAAGTTGACAAAATTGTTTATTCTCGAGGGATTTAAAAAAAATTAGATTTCTCTTTATTTTGTTTCATCTCACTCTTTCTCTTCAATAGAAGATACAACAAGATAAAAGACGCCGATTGAGTAGTTTTAGGTGATCATCAACGGAAGTCTTAATCCTCACTTTATACACACCCAAGCTCATTAGTGTAAATCACGATTAATTGTTTTATAAACATTTTAAATACTTTGTCATGAACATTAACAATGTATCACTTATTATTCATCAAAATTCTATAGCATGTCATAAATCAATTACAGTGGTCAGTGACCGGAAATTTAATTACACGTGTATTGTCAGATTAACTCTTCAATCCATTTAAATCCCGCAGGTCATGCTTTGACATATTTGTATTAGTTCGAGATAAATAATGATTTTCGAATACTTTTTTAACATGTAAATTTAGTTCGACTCAACCGAAATTTCGACTGATCCAATTTCGACTCATCAGGAGTCGAAATACATACATTTATATGGAACAAAGTTCGGGACCACGTGAAAACTTCGACTCATCCGAAATTTCGAGTAAACCGAGTTCGAGACAACGAGTCAAACAAGTACAAAATTGAAGAGCATTGAGGACCCAAAGTTCCAAAATGTTGTGCCAAATACGGCTATGATAATCCTTTCCTAGGATAAGAAAATCCTTGGTTTTTCGAAAAATTCAAAGTTGTGTTACAGGAAATTTATAAAAATGACCATATAAATGATATTCATGTCAACACCGACGGGCTGACTACTGGGCTGGTGATCCTTGGGAACAAAACGTCCAATAGCAACCCAGTTGTGTAAATAGTTATCAAAGGTACCAGGATTATAATTTAATACGCCAGATGCGCGAAGTTGAAGGGCATTAAGGACCAAAACTTCCAAAATATTGTGCCAAATACAGCTAAGATAATATATTCCTATGAAAAGAAAATCCTTAGTTTGTTCGAAAAATACAAAGTTTTGTAACAGAAAATTTATAAAAATGAACATATAATTGATATTCATGTCAACATCGAAGTGCTGACTACTAGGCTGGTGATACCCTCGGGGACGAAACGTCCACCAATGCCTGTTTCAAGTCAGGAATATGACAGTTGATTTCAATTCGTTTTAAGTTGTTTTAGCTTTTAATTTTGTCGATTGATAAACTTTCCGTTTAGAATTTTCCGTGCACTTCGGTTTTTTTTAATTATTTAACTTTTTTTTTAGACAATTCAATTTATAAATATTCAATTGTGGGTAAATCAATTTGTACTATTTTAAATGACATTATCGTTAAGAACTATGGAACAAACAGGGTATTCTTAGTCAATTGTTGAATGGTCAAGAAATAATGGTGACCCATAAGTGCGTTGTTTGCATTTTGAAAGTCTTTGACAACGTATTAAAATTTTGGGACAAAAGCAAAATTTGGTGACTATTTGGAACGCATCTATCTCATCGAACTAGAGATAAAGGATATTACAATTACAGTTACGTCGGTCTCATATCTTGACTTACATCTAGAAATTGACAATGAGGGTCGGTTGAAAACAAAACTTTACTACAAAAGAGATGATTTCAGCTTTCCAATTGTGAACTTTCCATTTCTAAGTAGCAACATTCCAGCAGCACCTGCATACAGGGTATATATCTCCAGATTGATACGATATTCCCGTGCTTGCATTTCCTATCATGATTTTCTTGATAGAGGGTTGCTGCTCACAATGAAGCTATCAAACCAAGAGTTCCAAATGGTGAAATCATCCCTTCGTAAATTTTACGGACGCCATCACGAGTTGGTTGACCGTTATGGAATAACCGTTTCACAAATGATATCGGATATGTTCCTTACGTCGTAACTACAATCCCTTTCCCTTTCATGAATATGACCTACCGAATTAGACTATTTTCCGGATTTGTTATCACATAAGGTAGCAATACACAGTTAGGAGTTTAGTTTCGCATTTTGGCCCCTGTGGATTTTTCAAATAGGAAAGTTATTGTGTAAAATTTTTTCATTTTAGACAGCTGAGTGCTAATTTAACCTTCAAAGATGGTTTATAAGAGCATCAAGATTATTTTTTACATGTTTTATGGGCTGTTTCTGTTTGACAATCCGTATTTTCATAGCTATACCGGCCATCGGTCCAGAAATTAATGTAATGTTTGCAAACACTTTTTTTCTACACGAAGTTTTTGACGCAATTTTACCAAAATATGAGATGAAAGACATATGATTTTCATTGGATTTGCTGAATGATATATGTACACAGTTTCAGGAAAGGTATTACTTCAAGCGATTGAAATTCTACTTTTAGCAAAATTTTGGGGAAATATGTGACATCTTTTCCCCCCTTTTGCAATATTTTATAACAAATAAATGCAGATTGTTGCCATGGATACACCCAATTTTTTTTATATTTTACCATTTTATATACTGGATATAAAATGGAGTTTTCTGATTACATACATATGCCCATATATGACACAAACTGTAAGCTTGATATTGCAAGAAAGCAATGAAAAGAGGTTGGTAAAATTTAAAAGGGCAAATTTGAATATTTTTTCCTAACTGTTTATTGCTACCTAAGCAATACGACGGGTGTCACATGTGGAGCAGGATCTGTTTACCCTTCCGGAGTACCTGAGATTGCCCCTAGTTTTTGGTAGGGTTCGTGTTGTTTATTCTTCAGTTTTCTATGTTCTGAGAGCCTAAATCCATCAATTGGAAATACAACTTTAAAATTTTGATGGATTCAGTCGAGGATTATGCCAGGCAATGGGCTAAGCGCGAGAAGGAAGACGTAGACACTCTTTCCGAATGGATTAAGGCAGTGAGGTCGTTGATACAAATCAGAATTAAGAAACTGAATGGGTCCATCAATGCCCATGCTACGTCAATCTTTAAAGACCCAAATGTTGCAAAACACCTATCCGACCTCCATGACAAATATGTTGTTGTCCCCGCAGATAAAGCCCCAAATAACATCGTTTTTGTGTGTAAAAGTCACTACATCAACTGCTTGATAAACGAATTAGGTATTGACAATTCACTTGGAAACTCAACATATACCCTCACGACACTTACCAAAGAGGAAATCCTGGATAATCATAGGTCTGTTCTATGTTCCTTTGGAATTTCAACCAAACATGAAGAACTGGATCTTCCATCACTGTATTGGATACCTAAACTACATAAGTGTCCTTACAAACAACGGTATATTGCTGGGTCTTCCAAGTGCTCCACGAAACCTCTTTTTAAATTATTAACATCTATTTTATCAGCAATCAAAGACGGGCTTCAAAGTTATTGTGAAACTGCCTATTCTAGAGGTGGCGTGAATCAGATGTGGATACTTAAAAATTCAAAAGATCTTTTAGAGTACATACAATCTAACTCTCTTTCATCTTGTAACAGTATTAAAACATTTGACTTTTCTACTCTGTACACAAGTATTCCACATTCCAAACTAAAAGACAAATTGAAAGAGTTGGTATTACTTTGCTTCATAAAAAAGAATGTCCAACGTAGATACAAGTATCTTGTCTTAGGGAGGGATAAATCCTACTTTGTAAAGAATCACTCTGATTCAAACAAAAAATTCTCTGAAACTGATATTATCAAGATGCTTGATTTCTTGATTGACAACATATTTGTTACGTTCGGAGGACGTGTTTTTCAACAGAATGTCGGCATTCCAATGGGAACAAACTGTGCCCCTCTACTCGCCGACTTGTTTCTTTATTATTATGAGGCTGACTTCATGCAGGAACTTCTTAGGAAGAAAGACAAGAAGTTAGCAATATCCTTTAACTCTACTTTCCGCTATATAGATGATGTTCTTTCACTAAACTATTCAAAATTTGGTGACTATGTGGAACGCATCTATCCAATCGAACTAGAGATAAAGGATACTACAGATACAATTAAGTCGGCTTCATATCTTGACTTACATCTAGAAATTGACAATGAGGGTCGGTTGAAAACAAAACTTTACGACAAAAGAGATGATTTCAGCTTTCCAATTGTGAACTTTCCATTTCTAAGTAGCAACATTCCAGCAGCACCTGCATACGGGGTATATATCTCCCAATTGATACGATATTCCCGTGCTTGCATTTCCTATCATGATTTTCTTGATAGAGGTTTGCTGCTCACAAGGAAGCTATTAAACCAAGAGTTCCAAATAGTGAAGTTGAAATCATCCCTTCGTAAATTTTACGGACGCCATCACGAGTTGGTTGACCGTTATGGAATAACCGTTTCACAAATGATATCGGATATGTTCCTTACGTCGTAACTACAATCCCCTTCCCTTTCATGAATATGACCTACCGAATTAGACTATTTACCGGATTTGTAATCACATAAGCAACACGACGGGTGCCACATGTGGAGCAGGATCTGCTTACCCTTCCGGAGCACCTGAGATCACCCCTAGTTTTTGGTGGGGTTCGTGTTGTTTATTCTTTAGTTTTCTATGTTGTGTCGTGTGTACTATTGTTTTTCTGTTTGTCTTTTTCATTTTTAGCCATGGAGTTGTCAGTTTGATTTAGATTTATGAGTTTGACTGTCCCTTTGGTATCGTTCGTCCCTCTTTTGTGTCATGTGTACTATTGTTTGTCTGTTTGTCTTTTTCATTTTTAGCCATGGCGTTGCCAGTTTATTTAAGATTTATGAGTTTGACTGTTCCTTTGATATCTTTCGTCCCTCTTTTCTTTGACTCTAATCATACTTAGATTTATCTAAAAGCTGCATCGTTTAAATGATTAGAGTTCCAAAGTATTGGTTTAGGATAAATGCAACCATTGTAAATTTACAATTAACCAGCAATATTGTCACACTTCGAATCGTCAGATTTTTTGAAAAATATGCTGCTGTTATACATACCCTTCAAATTCTGCGGAAATGAACATCTTGTTAGTGTTGAAATTTCATCTGAAATTACAAGTTTTTAATTGTTAGAGTGAAGCAGATTTTCTGTTTTCTTGTATTTCTGTTTGGATGTGTTTTAGTAGCATATCAGCGTTCCATTTAAAAGGTTCTGTATCACCCAAACTGGATAATTCTATCAAGTGTTGTGGCAAAGAAACTATATTAAAATGATAAGAAGTGACTGAAAAAGTTTTCTTTAGTTTACACCTCAAACATTCATAACTGGATATGATACAGAAAAATTTGCAGTGAAAGTATATATGTTTGTTCCGTTTCTCCTATCTCTTTTTCCTTTCTCTGTATATTGTTGTCTTATTCATTGGTGATAGTGTTAATTTTATTTACCTCGTTGGTATTTTGTGCTTTTATTTCGTTTTGATGCGTGAATAAAATGCATTTATTGAAAATATTGCATTATACTAGTAGTGTTCTGCTTCATAATTAAGGTATAATTATTTTTGCAACATGTACATACTATCCATTTTCTGTATCTTTACTTGTACTTCTTCTTTTTCAATACTCAGTTTTCCTTAAAACATAAATTTCACAAGTGATGTTTACAGACAATATATAAATCTACAAAAAAAAGCAGATGTATGCAGATAGCTAGTAACTATCTCAGAATAGGTTAACAGGATACGATAATTAGCTATTGTTCAAATCACATTAATCTTAAGAAAAACAATTGATTCCCATTTACTAAACATGAAGTTAGACAAGCTAAATCATTTACAATTGAAGAATGATTAATCAAAGAAACAAAACAAACAAATATTCAACGAGTAATCGTACAACACATTACTTAACGCATGGCATATCTAGTTTTAACGAGTTGATTATTTTTTCTATAATTGAATTCTTGGATCATTTATTCGTTTTATTGGATTATCTTCAAATAAAAACTGCCAGTAACTTTATATGTGTGTTTACGCATTCTCATTTCGTACTTGACTTTGATAACGATCATTGTTGCATGATGTTAGTGGATAATGAAATTAATTTAACATGGTCCATGACTTTTTTTCATTTTTTTTTCATTTTTTTTTCATTGTTTTTTTGCATACCAAATTTCTCAATTGAAAAACCAATTTGTCAAATTATCTATATGAATATTACTCTGTTAAAAATTATGTTGGAAAAGAGGTTTCTACGAAGAGTTAACGATTACCTACGACTTGGGTACAGAGGTGAAGTTTCAGCTGTATTAATGCGGCTTTCCATACAAAACAATACTGAGAAAATGAAATATATGTATAACGCTGGAGAGAGGATATGTTACAGTTCATCTGTAGAATTAAAGATTTTGTATAATTCCTTATTTTTCAGGGATTATTATTATCCCTGATTAAAATGTTTAATTTAACAGATACACCATGACTTTATCTAATATTGCCAAGAAAAATGCCCCAAAAAATAACTTTAAAAAGCTTCCTTTGAAGAAAAAGGGAATTGTAAAAATTTGCTGTGTCCTTTATATCTTACAGGTAGGACATCAACCACAAATGTGTTTCACTGGTGCTCTTAAAACTTTAAATATAGTATAATTTAAACTTACGTTTTAACTCATTCACTTTGTCTCTAGTTCCTTGATCCTCTTTTGTCTGTCTTTCAAGTTCGTCTCTGTAATGATTATCTCGCACAGGATCCATCGTTTCGTGTCGCAATAAATCTACTTCTTTCTCGTATCTATTACCATTCCTGAGATAATTATCAATTTCCACGACTGTTGATCTGACGGAGGACCAGATTGAATTGAAATCAGCAGTAGACAGAGTTGGACTTGCAGAGTGAACACATTGATTCCGGTTTGATCTAATCCGTTCAATGTTTGCTGAAGTCGTTCTATCGGTTGGAACTGGATCATAACCCCAACCATTTATATGTGGCGGTATACCACAGATGTTTCTGAGCAGTATATACAGCAGAGAGATGTCCATGTCAACATAATTGCCTGAATAACATCCCGTGTTGGGTAGTATCAAATTCTTCTGTGGCAGTGTAAGACGAGGCAATTTACATCTATGATGATTGATTACAGATGGAAACGTAGAAGTTGGAACATGATGACGTAGTAAGTCACGTAGTTGGTCTGTACAAGGACCAAGCAAAAGTCTGCACACTCTGTTAGCGTTTGTGGTTTCTTCTGTTGATGCATATGCAAATAATGCCATATCTACGAGTCCTTGTCACAATACACTGTGTTCTGAGTCGACAATGTTCAAAGGACCCTAGTTTATGTGTGTAAAAAAGAAAGTGTAGACTGTTTAAAGTCATAATGAATCTTTAAAATAAAGAAACAATGATGCATTAGGTTTTTTTTTATAACTTAATTGCCACTTTTATTATAAAACTTATGTTAAAAAAATGTATAATTTGTCCAAATTTAGAAGAAATATACCTTTTTTTCAATATTTTGCTTCCAATAAACAATTCGCCCATATGTTTTCCGTTTGCAGTGAACTCAGTGTGACCTTTCTCGTAAACATCCAGTGATCGTAATACACATGGATCTGTCATTGAAAAAGACTTTTATCTCATAGTACTTGTTATACACGTGCTCGATATCCATGGTTCTTTGTTGGTTGTTTACTAACTGGTGACAATGGGTTAACTACGGATACATAACACGACAACTAAGTATCTGCCATATTTTCACATCATACGAACCGATATAGAAAAAAAATACAAATATACGATATGGATGCGTAAAATATGATAAAATGGTGCACAGAAGACTAATATATATGTTCGCAACCTTAAGTGAAATTAGGCTTTAAGTTTAAATCCTATGCAATAAGCTAACGCCTAGGCATTAAGTTATTGCCTGAAATTTTCAGGCATTAAGTGTATTTCCTGAAATAGGATGATGATTATATAGTGTTATTAACTGGCTGTTTCTGTATTGGCACTGTTATAGATTCAAGACCGAGAATCTTTACCAGTGCCATTCCAGAAACAGCCAGTTCATAACACTTTTATGAAATGATTATAACAAAATTAAAAACCGGAAGTGAAAGAGCCGTATTAACCCTAGGCACAATACGGCTTTTTTCCCGCTAATTTCTGTATTGGCCCTGTTTTTTTTCGTTTCAAAACTTTAATACTGGTTCTCTGTTACTATCTAAACTCTTATATAGGGAATGTGGCACGCATAGTCATTAATTTTCTTAAAAATTCACCCATTTACATCGGTTGCCATAGCAACCAATAATCCGATTTAATTTTTTTTTTATTATTTTATTAAATAAATGCATTTTATAAATGTAATTTAATAACTGATATGTTCATATTAATTTTTAATCATTATCACGTACACCCCCCTTTTTATGTGGTTTGCATTAGGTAAAAAATACCCTTTTCATGTCATTTTTGAATGCTCACAATAAGTTTTTGCGGACACCTAAGTAAAAGTTAAACAAGAATTCATAAATACCATAGTCTTATCTTATCGATAATGTGAAAACGTCATGGGGAAGTATGTCTCATTTTTTTGTTACGATGGATACAAAATGCCTAGTTTTCGTTTTTTCAGAAATTTTTTTTTTGAAAATTATGAAAATAATTGTTTTAAAACCTAATTCTGCTGTCAGAAAAAATAAATCAATACAAAATTTGTAGAAACTATTGTAATCATCAAAATTTTAAACATATTCCTATATAATGGTATTATAGTTTTAACTGTGTTGCTATGGAAACAACTTTATGATGATACACAAGTTTAAAACAATTTTAGTTAGTTTCATAAAGTTTGCACAAAAGTAGGGAAACTAAAATACTTAATTAGTTTCACTGTATACACACATGTGTATATATAAATAATTTTGCTGGTATAGCTAGCATATAGATAATAGTATTATCACTTGAAGGAAACAAATGCAATTTCTCTAATCTGGATAAAAGTGCTGATTATGAAAAATTTCAGTCTGTTTTCATGATCATGAAAAGTATACAAGAAAAACTAGAAAGAACCAATAAAATCATTTTACAAATTATATATTCAATTGTGTAATATTTGCAATTGAATGTAGTGCCATGGAAAGAAGCTGTCCAGATGCAAAAATACTGATAAGTGTTAATTTTTACAAATTCGTTTAATGAACTTCGATACATATAAGAATGAATTATACACTTTTACTTACATTATACAGGTATTTAGGAAATATTAATACTATTCCTGGCATTATTAATGATAGTGTTGCCATAGAAACAACAAATCATATGCATAAACTTTGAAAATGTTTTAAAATAGACTAGATCTTCATACAAAAACTCTTCATACAAAAACTATCTACTGTAAGTTTTCAATTTGATGCAGTGTCAAAGAATGATGGTTTTAACAAGTCATTCCATCAACTGTTTTTCAAATGCTGTAGTGTAGATTAAAGATCAACGTGCCACTTGGTGTTAACAGTTTGGAATTATAGCTACTAGCTCATATCATTTTATACATAATATTGAAAAGATATAATCAGCAATTGACAGTTCAAGAAAGGCCAAGCTTAATATTGTTTCTGTGAGGCTCAGAAATAAATACTTATCACAAATGAGAATATTTAAAATCGTTGGGATCGGGGTGGAAAAGGGGGGGTGAGGGGTAAGATTTTGTAAAAAAGAAATGATCGATTAGTTGTTGTTTGCTTTATGTCCAGTGTCAAACATAGTCTACGGTCCAAAAATGAATTAAAGTCAATAATTTGATACAATTCAACACAATAAAACCAAGAACCAAAAGAGTCAGAAATTTCAGTAGGTCAACTAGGGAGCCTCGAAACAAATTAACACGTTGGTTCTTTAGCAAACAAAGGGCGTAACAAGCAAGGGCGGCCACGGTCGGTCGTCAACCAGAGAGTCCCTGCTATACATCTGACACATTTCTTGTTTGACGTTCTGTCCTGGGAGAAGTTTTCGAGTTTTTCCAAAAAGTTCCATTTCCTGTTAGCGTGTGACTGCGGGTCTTACAACAGGGGGAAAATATACCATCTAGACAATTTTCGTATAAGGGGTTCCACTGATTGCCTAAAGAGATGGTCTGCTACATTCATGCTTAAGTGAGTCCATATGTAATCAGCCAAATGTTTCCAATGAAAGGAGGGGACCGGCTCTCAGGGATCTTGGATCTATCTATGGTAGTACCATATTAACATTAGAAATAGGCATTGGATTATTAAAATTTGAGAACATAACGGTTATCTTAATGGATTTTTAACAGAAAATTAAAAAAATATTGACAATATGCTAACTCTTAACACAGGATAACATGTACATGTACATATACTTTGATTTTCACTGAAAGCCTATTACAGAAAGATGTTTCTCAAAAAAGTATATTGTCTTTTTTAAACAAAAACAAAATTTTTTTACATTGAAACAGGAGTCAATGTTTATGACATATTATACATGTGACTTTTTGTCACGGACTTTCTGTCTGTGACAATTTGTCAGTGACTTTTTGTCTGTGACTTTCTGTCCTACATGCTGACCGTTATCATGACCAGGTAGAATGGTCTAAATTTATGAGAAATAAAACAGTTATTAGCGTTTTCATTTTGGTCCCAGTCATAAGTGTCATCCACCAAAGGGAGATAATTCGTATTGTGAGGAATATTGCACAATGATAATTTTTTCGAAATTAATTTCGCATGTTTCTAGGTAGATTACCCATAACTTTTTTTGATTTTTGACTAAAACAAGACTGAAATTAATTGCTTTTGTGTTTCTTCTTAATAGACGTAGCTGCAATATTTCACAACACCACACCAAATAATGTATTTTTCTCAAAAATCCAAACTTTCTCCGCTGTTACCATGGTAACCAACTAATATATATATATATTGGTTGGCATTATTTTTCTGACTAGTCTGATAGGATCTTCATATCAGCCAATTTTCAAAAAGATCTGTGACTACGTGTGCCGAAAAAGTTGAAGTGGTTACAGAGAATGAGTATTAACACGTTACAAAACGTTGCACATCATTTAACCTGTTTATTTTATGATTTGAATTTAAAAAAAATTATACAAAATGATTTTTATGCATAACGATACTTCCAAAATTTAGTAATGGCGTAAGAAAATTGAAAACCGGAAGTGAACGTACTGTATAAGCCCCAGGGCAATACGGCTTTTTTCCCGCTTTTTTCTGTATTGACCCTGTTTGAAGAGCAATATTAAATCTTGATTTATATCAACAGTGGAACGTTTTCAGTATTGCACATGCTGATTTATCCGTATGAGGGCTTATTTACTGATATCATTTGATAATTCATCTTATTACCGGACATAATTTCAGACGATAGATAAACTCTGGAATTCATGCATATTTGGTGATTTATGATTGATATAAAGTTGTTTCATACCATATTTCTATTACTAGTATTAATTAACTACACTGTTATTGGACTGAATATAATGAAAACTTCCTATGCAATAGTGTCAACTCGGCCAATACAGAATAACTCGGCCAATATAGATTTCTTTCTGTATTGGCCGAGTTCTGACCCGGCTAATACAGGATTTCGGAACGTCTCTAGTTTTTAGATTGAAAGCCACGATAAACACATACTGAAAGAAAACAGTCGTTTGGAAGACGCAGTTTTTATTTACTAACCATAAACATGATGAAACGTTCAGTATGGCATATATATCTAGGCTGTAGACGGTCAAATTCATTTAAAAAAAAATTGAAATTAAACGATGGAATTATTTCAGGTTTGGGGAACGAGTAGATAATCACAAAGTTCATTTTTTGACGACCTCATCATTTCACGATTTACCGTTTTCGTTCCTCCTCATGTTTTGTAAACTGTCATTTATTTTTAAACCAGAACCAGGCATATGCATTCTGTAATTATGCAAATCTTCGTTTATTGGTCATATGGCTTGTGGATAGTTATCATTTTCAACTCCTTCATTATTTCCATATAGGACCACAAAAAATGTTTTCGTCGTATAATGCTATCATGTCGTCGTCGTCTGCGTCGTCGTCGTCGTTGTCCGACGACGCATTTAGTTTCCGGACAATAACTCTAGTTTTAGTGAATGGATCTCTATAAATTTTACCAGAAGGTTCAATACCACTTAAGTAGGGTTGGGATTGATTATAGGGGTTATGGATCTAATAGTTTAGGAATTAGGGACCAAAAAGGGGGCCTGAAATAAGCAATTTTGTAGTTTTCAAACAATAACTTGTGTAAAGTTTATGAATCTCTCTGAAATTATACCACAAGTTTCAATACCATGAATGGATGGTTAGTATTGACGTTGGGGGTTTATGGCTCAAAATGATTTTGAATTAGGGGCAAAAGGGGGAAAATTAGGTTTTTCTGGTCAATGGACAATTCAGAAAATTTAAAAGCATTGTAGGAGAGGTAACTCAAAAACATTAAACATACAATGTTGGGTATGTTCGGATTTACCTCCCTTACACTCCTTGTAAATTATGTAGTAGTATAAAGAAATGTTAGGTTTTGGACTAATTGCCCCAAAAAGGGGGTTGGTAGTAGTTTTCAAATTTGTTTTCTCCAATTTTTTGAAAAATCTTTAATTGCACAATATTGCGCAATAGATTTGTAAGATCTTGACATTTGTTTTGTGTCAGAAACTCATAGTATGTCAAAAATTTAATCGCAATCCAAATTCAGAGCTGTATCAAGCTTGAATGGTGTGTCCATACTTGCCCCAACTGTTCAGCTTCGCCTTAGGGCAATACATCAAGCCTCGGACCAATAACAAGGCCAATACAGGCCAATATAATCACGTAATAATATCATAATACAATATGTATAGATATACATTCATTTGACAAATCTTCAAATCTAGTAAGTTTACTTAGTTATTTTAGCAGTTAAAAAACAGAATTAACTATTACTTTTTGTGGTATTACAAAAATGTCAAAAAAAAGTAATTTAAAAATTGATTATATCCAATTTAAAAAAGGGGGAGATTCAATAGAATAATTGACTATTTATTTGAAAATTTGTTTTAACTGGTCAAAAGAAAACAAAATTAAGATATAATGTTTTGCTCAAACCATTTTTCCTATTTTTTTAATGAATAAGTAAATTTTCTTTGATAAAAAATGATTTTAACACAAATTTCTATCAAGTTTTCATATTTTAAAATTTTTATTTGATGCATTTCAACTTTGTACTTATTTGGCTTTATAACTATTTGGATATGAGCGTCACTGATGAGTCTTATGTAGACGAAACACGCGTCTGGCGTACTAAATTATAATCCTGGTACCTTTAATAACTATTTGATATAAATAAAATTTTCATTAGTGATTTTATTTCTGGTCTCTTGTGCACAGTTGTATCATTGGCAATCATACCACATCTTCTTTTTTATATTAAGGTTGAAACTGGGACCTGTGATTTTTTTCTTTTGCTCATATTCAAACGGATGTTAATTGCGGTATTAAGTTAGGGTGTCTTCCTCCATCTTGGATTTGAAAATACCAGAAAACAAGGTCTAGATCTTTAATAGAATGTGAAAATTTTTAAAGAAGTAGGTAATTCATGTGCAAGAACTTCCACTTCGACATAGAAAATGACATGTTTTATCATATTTATGGTTGTATTTTACAAAAAACAGAAAACTTTTGTTTGATCAATTTTTTTCCAACTTTGCCACATAAGGGGAGGCAACTCAAATGCAAGGGCAGATAATTCAGATTAAGGTACTTTTACAAAAGAATGTGTTAGGAATTTACCTATTTTATAATGTAGCAAGAAAACGGGTTCGGTGACCCCATTGTTTCTTTTCCTTAACTGAAAGCATACTATTAAAGCCATCTTCTCATATGTTAAAATGTATCTCAAAATTCTATGTGTAGATTACGCTTTATTTCAGAAAATTGGGTTTTTCATGCATAATATATACAAAATTTGTCAATTTTGAACACTGAGTAGCGTGAAAAAAAGCACGGTGACCCATTCTTTTTTTTTTAAAGCATGATATAAACTACATTTTGGCAAATTATTAAACAATTCTATGGATTATAATTAAGACACCTCATCTACCTTAAAATAAAATAGTTGAAGTACTCAATATTCATATGAAAGATGCACGATATTTGCCTTTGAACTTTAGCTTGAAACCGTGACACTTCGAATTCGGCTCCCTCAAAGCATATAATGATTTTACCAATTTTATATATATAATTTTAACTATTTACAATTAGTGTGTTCAATTCTAACATAAAACGTAGTTATATTTTTTTACTTATGTTTTGTTTCAAAGAGTTTAAATGTACAATTATAATACCAAAATTATATGTTACCCTTAATTGAAAACTAATAATTGTTTTCTAATAATTAATCGGTTTTTTAAATTAATGTTGTTGGATAAAGGAGTAGGTCGGTAAGGGCCGATTTTGGCCTCAAATTTCAGGTTCATTTAACGAAATATTTTGGACACTTTTTAAACACATAAGTGTCTATTTCAATTGATTCAATTAGTTTATGTGAAAGATTTTAACTGATTTAGTCATTAAAAACGCTCCGATTCAAGCTTAAATATGAAAAATCTATCAAATATGCAAAAAATCGTCACTTTACCGATGGTTTTTGTCAAAAATGAAAATAGCCGCATCTGTATTCATCCTCAACCTTTATATATGTTATGTATTATCATCAAATACAACTTACATTTCAATATTATGAATGAACACGAATGCGGCCACTTTCATTTAAGACGGAAACCGTCTAAAATTTAACTAAAATGCTAAAATTATGAAGATTTCAGTAATTTAGCATGACTTAATGATGTTAGTACCCGATATATGTGCATTGTATTGTCAAAAACAGCCCATATTTGTGTAGCAGAACCATTCTACTTTCCAATAAATAGCTAAAAGATTACATTTTCACAATTTTGTAAAACTGCTATATTTTGGGGCCAAAAAGGGGATTTACTGAACCTACTCCTTTGATACAATATTTCAATTTCTTTATTTGCTATTTTCTTTAACGCCAATACTTATGGCAGCGGTTAGGACATCCTCAGATAGGTGTGATGTGCATGCTGAGACATGTTGTAAGTCATTCCTAATTTTATCATAATTTCTGTCTAAAAATATCTTATAGGACTGATCTTAGGTTTTTTTTTTTGTTGTTGTTTTTTTTATATCCTAGAAAGGAAAGTTCATATTCATCAAAATGTTTTACAGGTAAAAAAATAAGGCTGTGCGGCATTTTTTCAACATTTATATGATAAAATTTCCAAGTTATGTCTCTATTGGATGAAACATGGAGATCATATCTGGGAACAAGTGCGTAAAAAAATAATATATATGGATATCTCCCAGAATGAGGCGTGGTTTGTGAAACAAATGTATTTAAAGGTGCAATTTCTATAGTATGAGAACATGGATTAGTACATTCAAAGGTTAAATTAACTATTGACAACATCACACACTCTCATAGAAATTTTAGACTTTTTTTATTTTTCACGAAGTCATTTAAATAGCTAAGAGAGGCGAAATTAACAAAATTTGCATCTTCTACTCAAAAAGACTACTTGTGTTTCTTATTTACAATGTATTATTCATACATTTTCTTGCTCTTTTAAATTATTTGTTTTGTTTTTCGTTTTTCCTTTTATGTTATGAAATTGACCTATGTTTGCATATTTGTTGTTAAAGGTTCCGGATGAAACAAGTTTTGGCTGAAAAAGTCAATTAAACTTCATAAATAACAATTTTTGTTTAATAAAACACCTTTTAAAACTAACATACTTAATCCTAAAAGCAAAAACAGACCAATTTGCTTTCCATTATATCAGTTGGTGAGTAAATTATGAATACTAAGTAATACTTCACTTACTGAATTATAAAGATATAAGAAGATGTGATATGAGTACCAAGGAGACAACTCTCCAATATATGTCCATTAGTAACTTGGTGTGAGTGAAAAGCTAGTTTCTACAATGAAAATTATGAAAATTACTTTAGTAAAAAAACAAAACGAAGAGCACTCCTTTAAATGATAACAGAATAACACGTGTCTGTTGACATGAAACATCAATGATATTATGTTGATTGTCTGTAAATTCATTGTTTATGAATGTTACTTCGTACTTTATTTATTTTATTTTTTTTGGATTTGAGCGTCACTGATGAGTCTTTTGTAGACGAAACGCGCGTCTGGCGTATATACTAAATTTAGTCCTGGTATCTATGATGAGTTTATTTAAATAGGAATATGACAGTTGTTGTCCATTCGTTTGATGTGTTTCCTGGTACCTTTGATAACTATTTACATCACTGGGTCGACTGGTGGACAATTCGCCCCCAAGGGTATCACCAGCCCAGTAGTCAGCACTTCGGTGGTGACATGAATATCAATTATATGGTCATTTTTATAAATTTCCTGTTATAAAACTTTAATTTTTCGGAAACTGAGGATTTTCTTATCCCAGGAATAGATAACCTTAGCCGTATTTGGCACAACTGTTTGGAATTTTGGGTCCTTAATGCTCTTCAACTTTGTATTTGTTTGACTATTAACTATTTCGATCTGAGTTTCACTGAAGAGTCTTATATAGACGAAACGCGCGTCTGGCGTATTAAATTATAATCCTGGTACCTTTGATAACTATTTACACCACTGGGTCGATGCCACTGCTGGTGGACATTTCGTCTCCGAGGGTATCACCAGCCCAGTAGTCAGCACTTCGGTATTGACATGAATATCAATTATATGGTCATATTTATAAATTTCCTGTTATAAAACTATTTTTTTCGGAAACTAAGGATTTTCTTATTCCAGGAATATATGACCTTAGCCGTATTTGGCACAACTTTTTGGAATTTCGGGTCCTCAATGCTCTTCAATTATATATTTGTTTGGCTATTAAACTATTTCGATATGAGCGTCATTGATGAGTCTTATGTAGAAGTATTAAAACATTTGACTTTTCTACTCTGTACACTAGTATTCCACATTCCAAACTAAAAGACAAATTGAAAGAGTTGGTATTGCTTTGCTTCGTAAAAAAGAATGGCCAACGTAGATACAAGTATCTTGTCTTAGGGAGGGATAAATCCTACTTTGTAAAGGATCACTCTGATTCGAACAAAAAAATTCTCTGATCAAGATGCTTGATTTCTTGATTGACAACATATTTGTTACGTTCGGAGGACGTGTTTTTCAACAGACTGTCGGCATTCCAATGGGAACAAACTGTGCCCGACTTGTTTCTTTATTATTATGAGGCTGACTTCATGCAGGAACTTCTTAGGAAGAAAGATAAGAAGTTAGCACTATCCTTTAACTCTACTTTTCGCTATATAGATGATGTTCTTTCACTAAATAATTCAAAATTTGGTGACTATTTGGAACGCATCTATCCAATCGAGCTAGAGATAAAGGATACTACAGATACAGTTAAGTCGGCCTCATATCTTGACTTACATCTAGAAATTGACAATGAGGGTCGGTTGAAAACAAAACTTTACGACAAAAGAGATGATTTCAGCTTTCCAAATGTGAACTTTCCATTTCTAAGTAGCAACATTCCAGCAGCACCTGCATACGGGGTGTATATCTCCCAATTGATACGATATTCCCGTGCTTGCATTTCCTATCATGATTTTCTTGATAGAGGGTTGCTGCTCACAAGGAAGCTATTAAACCAAGAGTTCCAAATGGTGAAGTTGAAATCATCCCTTCGTAAATTTTACGGACGCCATCACGAGTTGGTTGACCGTTATGGAATAACCGTATCACAAATGATATCGGATATGTTCCTTACGTCGTAACTATAATCCCCTTCCCTTTCCTGAATGTGACCTACCGAATTAGACTATTTACCGGATTTGTTATCACATAAGCAACACGACGGGTGCCGCATGTGGAGCAGTATCTGCTTACCCTTCCGGAGCACCTGAGATCACCCCTAGTTTTTTGGTGGGGTTCGTGTTGTTTATTCTTTAGTTTTCTATGTTGTGTCGTGTGTGCTGTTGTTTGTTTGTCTTTTTCATGTTTAGCCATGGCGTTGTCAGTTTGTTTTAGATTTATGAGTTTGACTGTCCCTTTGGTATCTTTCGTCCCTCTTTTAAAAGGGCGAATATACTTTCATTTATGTCCATATTTTTCATAAAATCGATTGCAAATTTCAACACATTTTATACAGTTACTTAAATTTTCTTTAGATTATTTCAATCTATAAACAAAGGCAACAGTAGTGTACCACTGATCAATAGTCATAATCCGGACACATAAGAAATTGACTACAAAATATACGAAAGCGGGACATATATATATATTAAACCACACCCGACAGCGACCATAAGACATAAAAAAACATTCAACCGGAATTACAGAAAAATATTATATCTGCCTTCACTGTCCATGGCGTTAACACACTAAATCACTGGAATTTGTTCTAATTGATTTAAGTCTCTGATGCATGATGCATGATTGTTTTTATTATCGATTGTTTTTTCTTTTCAATAGCTAGCTCTCAGTAACTGCCAGTAACTGCAAGCAGGCATAGAGATGTGATTTTTTTCTGCGACAAGTGCATGTGACCATCCACAGAATTTACAGTCATCCGATGTACAGTACTTTAGGACTTTGATTATAAACAGAATGAGTAAATAAAATTGAGAAAGGAAATGGTGAATATGTCAAAGCGACAACCACCCGACCATAGAGCAAACAACAGCCGAAGGCAACCAATGGGTCTTCAATGTAGCGAGAATTCCCGTGTTACATTGGACTGATACAATACGAATGTCGAAAAAGAATTCGCTTCTATAAGGTTTACAATCATCTTTGTGCTTAGGAATTTTTGTTTTACGCATCTTAAATATATCTAGTTACTCAATAGACTAATTTCAACAAAATTTATAAAAAAAAAAGAAAAAAAACTTAAAACTAAACTGTTACGTCTAGTTTACCATGTTTTACTTTTTAGTTTAAATATATACCTATCCATAATTCTACGTATTTCCTTGTTGACATAGTTTACAAGCTAAAATTAGAAAACCTTGTAACATTTGATAAGCCCAACAGTTATTAGTCATTGTTCCCGCAAGAGAACAAACACATACAAATTTATTTTAATCGACTCAAGTATATTTTGTGGGTCATATAGATAAACGACCAATTTCAGAAAAATTAATTGGAATTTTTAATCGACTACATATCTGTCGAAACACAATTCTGTCCTATTTTTAAGCTCACCTGAACTAAAATGTCGAGTGAGCTTTTCTCTTCACTTGGCGTCCGTCGTCTGTCGTCGTTAATTTTTACAAAAATCTTCTCCCTTTGAAACTACTGAGACAAATTTAACCAAACTTTACTATTGAATTATGTAGTTTAACAATGTGTCCGACGACCACGCCTGTCAAGTAACATGGCTGCCGTTGCTAAAAAAAAAGATAATAGGGGTAAAATGCATTTTGTTGCTGATTTATCTGAAACTAAAGCATTTAGAGTAATCAAACATGGGGACAAAATTGTTCATCAGGTTGAGATCTTTCTGTCCTTAAACTTTCAGACGAATCAGACATTGTTGTGTTGCTCCTTGAATTAGTAATTTTAAGGAAATTTTACATTTTTTGGTTATTATCTTGAATATTATAATAGATAGGTATAAACTATAACAAACAATAATGTTCAGCGAATTAAGATCTACAATTAAGTCAACTTGACCAAAATTTGCAATTGACCCCATAAGGAGTTAAAGCCCTTTAAGTAAATTTTTAACAATTTTTCGTAAATATTTGTTATCTTTTACAAAAATATTCTCCTTTGCAACTACTGGGACAAATTTGTCCAAATTTGGCCACAATTATCATTAAGGTATTTAGTTTTGAAAATGTGTCCGATTACCGCGCTTACAAACCAACATGGCCAAAATAGCTAAAAATAGAACATAGGGGTAAAATGCAGTTGTTGGCTTTTAACTCAAGCAAAAGTATAATGACTGCATTATTTTATGCATCAATTGTAAACAAAAATATCAGACGAGCGAAACAGGTCTCTCGGAGCCTCTAGTTAATGTGTATGATAGAGTTTAGAAGAGGTGACAGATAAATTAATACAATAATTAACCCTGTCACGTATCAATGCACAAACTCATCATAAATACCAGGATGTTAATCGAAACAAGACACATTACATCTGTGTATCCAAGCCCAAAAACTTGTAAGTGAGTTGATGTAATAAGTTAAATAAGTCATATTTTCCTGTAAAATGACATTACCGGATACCATGCAGTTATCGCTAAAACAAATTAACTTACAACCCGACACTAGTGGAGATGAAGCTTTTTTATCCTTCCAGAGATCGAACGCTCAAACACGATACACTTGCGTCTTTGAATAATGTTTAATCTTTCAATCGAATATCATTTATGGAATTTATATTGATGTAAATGTTCCCAATTATGCAATACATCATTTGCATAAAGATGAGGTTCAAATAATGTACACATTACTCGTAGAAATACTATGATGATTTGGATAACATTTTTTAAGAGAAAAAAAATTATCTGAAAAATAGTTGAGAATCAACTACCCATCTCCAAATAGGAGGATATTCTACATTTAAATGCAAAAGCAATGTTGAGATACCAATCGTTGGTCCTGACAAAAGTAAATAGAACATGAGTAAGTGTTTCGCGTTCAACACCGAGAAGAAATCTTACCATATAATGAGCTATCAATGTCCCGATATGACAAAATGTTCAACAACGAGAAAACCGGTTGGTGTAAAAAAAAAAAAAACTCAATAACGGTCTTCATAATAATTAACATCGCACATGTGACTATAGAAGTCTGTTAACAAGACACAAAGAGTCACTGTCCTTATGACTGATTGGTTCTCCATCTATTTTTGTATTTTTTTAAATGCTTCATATCTAGTAGCTCTATATTATTACATTTTTGTTAATAAATACACAATAGAGATTAATGATTCATAGAAAAATACATTTATCAAAATGGCGTTATTATATTGTTTATATCTGCTTACATGGAAATTTCAAAATTATTCGAATACATCCATGTCTATTGTGTAGTTGCTACTTAATATAAGATGATGATGAAATGTATTTAAACAAACATGAAGAAGTAACATACAGTTCAAATACAAATATGTAATTCTTTGTTTTGTAATTATTTTTGCCCTCTATAAACTATTTTCACCTGAATGATAAAATCAAAATAAGGAACCGAATCATAAAGAAAACAAACCGAAAGCAGATAAAGGCTTTTAAAGATAAATACAAAACAGTTTTACAATATTAATATAACTTTATATATGTAAACTTATCATCTGTTCTATTCTGTCAATCACCTTCATAGATTTTTATTTGAAAATACTGAACGAAAATTGGAAAATCCGTTTTGTTTAAAGTGATTAGTCATACAAAACTTTGTGATAACCTTGTCACGTTTTCTTTCGGAAAATATTTATATGTCTCATTATTTATTGAAATATCTAGTTCGACTTTTATTCACTCGATAGGTTTTTCTATATCTTTTATTTCGTTTAAATACCTTTCATGTTAGGCCACACCAATTTGATTCCTTGTTCGACGGACCCGCCCGCACCTATTATTTTCAAAACAGAATTTTTTTATTTTTTTTATATTCTCGCTTCCCGAATCCGGAAATGTAATCATGTCCATTTCCCGCACGTTTTTTTTTTGTAAACATTATAAAAAGATATCAACATTTGTTTTTAAAATCACAGTCTAACCAGTATATAACGATTTTAAACATAAAAGCACCCCAGCACACTTTGTAAATATCTGTGAGAATATTTTTTTTCAGCATGAAACCTAATTATCCAAAGCGGGAGTGCTCCGATCAAGGATTTGTATCTCCGATATAAATCTATATCAGCGGAAATACCGGAGTAAAGAACAAAAAATTGGTTACTTTCCCCCTTACTTATATTCCCTATCAAAACATGTTCGTTGTCAGAATAAAGTACAAAGAACTTCTGAAGGATTTTGCCTTCAACTGCAATTATATTGTATGCTGGCGAAACAAAACTATCCATAGCCTCTGCATGTTTATGCACCTGTCCTGATTGCTTGAGGGGCCTGTCGTTCATCAGTTATCGTTTGGTAATGTTGTTCTTTGGTATTTTCCCGTTTGGAAAATATTTATATGTCTCATTATTTATTGAAATATCTAGTTCGACTTTTATTCACTCGATAGGTTTTTCTATATCTTTTATTTCGTTTAAATACCTTTCATGTTAGGCCACACCAATTTGATTCCTTGTTCGACGGACCCGCCCGCACCTATTATTTTCAAAACAGAATTTTTTTATTTTTTTTATATTCTCGCTTCCCGAATCCGGAAATGTAATCATGTCCATTTCCCGCACGTTTTTTTTTTGTAAACATTATAAAAAGATATCAACATTTGTTTTTAAAATCACAGTCTAACCAGTATATAACGATTTTAAACATAAAAGCACCCCAGCACACTTTGTAAATATCTGTGAGAATATTTTTTTTCAGCATGAAACCTAATTATCCAAAGCGGGAGTGCTCCGATCAAGGATTTGTATCTCCGATATAAATCTATATCAGCGGAAATACCGGAGTAAAGAACAAAAAATTGGTTACTTTCCCCCTTACTTATATTCCCTATCAAAACATGTTCGTTGTCAGAATAAAGTACAAAGAACTTCTGAAGGATTTTGCCTTCAACTGCAATTATATTGTATGCTGGCGAAACAAAACTATCCATAGCCTCTGCATGTTTATGCACCTGTCCTGATTGCTTGAGGGGCCTGTCGTTCATCAGTTATCGTTTGGTAATGTTGTTCTTTGGTATTTTCCCGTTTGGATATACATGATATATAAATTAGATCGTTGGTTTTCCTGTTCGAATTGTGTACGCTAATAATTTTGGGTCCTTTATAGCCTGCTGTTTGATCTGTATCAAAGCCCTGTGTAAAAGGCCGTACTTTGACCTGTGCTTGTTATTTATATCAGGTTGAGAACAACCCTCCCTCAGACAACATGGACAAGGGGTCATTTTACTGATGTAAAAAAGAAAATAGAAATACCAAGGATTTGTATAGTTCTTCTATACAAAACCTTTGAAAACTTAGAATTTTGTACTCAAAAAGAGGAGAGTTACATCATATTTTAAACAACTTTTTCTAGAAGAGGGGTCCACTTATTTTGAATAATTATTAAACTGTTAAACAGACTTGGGGTCAATTACATTGGAATGTAATTAATTAAATTACACATTACATTGCAAAATGGTCAATTACACTAATTACACAGTTTTTGAAATGTAATTAATTAAATTACAATTACTTTACTAAAGTAATTAATTAAATTACACATTACATTTCATCATGATATTTTTTAACAATATTTTACATGTTTATATAATGCATGTGTAAAATATTCATGTAAGCACAGTTTAAGCGTTGCATTTGATAATCATTTAATATAAATTATTTTAATGTTTTGTCAATTAGTCTGAATCTTCTGGTCTGAAAACAGCAATTGAAAAGGCCACCATTGAAAATAGTCTTACACAGGAGCTAATGTTGTGCAAGATATTGCTTGATCAGGACACGGAAGTTTTATGATTAGAAGATCATTATATTCATAGGAGAGGGAATTTGTTCCTATTAACTTGCCAATACATCAAGGGGTATTTTGGTATCTCAGAAATGAACTCATTTGAATTAAACATAATATGAATAAAGAAATTATAAATGAATTTAAAATATTTTTTTATTTTACTTTAAAAATATTAAAAAGTGTGCTTGTCACAATATTGAAAATAATTTTTAGTACAAAAAATGTATATAATGTCTAAATATTAGCAATATTTTGCTAATTAGATAAAATATCTGTAATAGTGGCTTTGCCCCTGGACATTTTAATCTGATTAATTGCTGTTTGTTTTTACAGCTGTTAATTTTAAGTTCTATATAATCCTTTTGTGTATACTAATTTGACAAAATGATTGTATGCAGTGATTTTAAATTCTAAATGAACTGTCTCAGAAAGATGTGACACATTTTATTGTTTTTGTTTAACAAGGTGTTTATTACTTATCAATGATTTAGTTAAAGATCTCTCTTAAAAACTGAACAAGTATGATTATCACATTTTTTAAATTATAAGACTATTCAAAAAAAATCTGTAGGTCAAATAAATGATATAAAAACTTCAGAATAAATTACAGACTTCATATGTTAAAAAAGCATTGATATTTGAAAAATATATATAATTTTACAATTTATATGATTAAACACAAATCCTTAACTGTAACACCATAAAAGTACATGTAATTGAAATGTAATTCAAAAGTAATTGGGCATTACATGCTTTTTTCAATGTAATTAATTAAATTACCATTACATGTAATTAAAAAAATGCTCAATTACACATTACATTCAATTACATGGAAAATTGTAATGCATTACACTTAATTACCATTACATTTTTAATTACCCCATCCCTGCTGGTTATATACTAAGAACGTATCGCAAAGTTAAAAAATAATCGAATTAGAAAAATATCAATTTGACAAGGCTCGGTACTTATTCATCCCGCCATTGTATTATTGTGCTATCAGAACTATTTATATTCTTGCCATCCGTTCTTGCTAAAGTCCTTCGTATTTATATCTTTAGGTTTTATTTTTTTTGCTTTTTTGTTTGTTTTATAGTTATTAATTATATAAGATTGTAACACAATGTTGACTGATGTACCCCTAGTTTTGACATTTTTACCTATTATGTCTTTTTGTGTTGTTCACACTTTTCTTAATTCTGATTTATATCAAAGACCTAACAGCTTTAATCCATTCAAAAAGAATACCTACGTCTTCATTTTCGTGTTTAACACAGGCCAGAGCCTGGTATAATACCGTAATATAATTTTGATCACTATAAAACAAAGAAAAATTTCAACAAAGAAAAACAAAATTCCATATAGAAACTCTATAGACAAAGTGTAGAGCAAAAAATGTTGTATCAAAAAGAGCCTAATAAGATGATCGTGATGTTCTCCGACAAAAGAAACTTTATGTACTTTTTAGCCAAGTTATTTCTGTTTAAAAAAAAAGACAACGGCATACGACGAAAAAAGTTCACAAAACGATACAAAAAACAAGATGGCGCACGTTGAAATGTTAGGTGACTACAGGTGTAAATTAACAAGACACACAGATTTAATGTCTGATTGAAAGGCTCTTTATCTATTTGTTTATAACTTGAAAAATGCCTCTCTGGAAAAATGCATTCGTAATAACGTTATGTACATACTTGCCATCTAGTTAATTCTGTCAATCATTTTCAGAGTTTTGGAATTGGGAATCCATAATGAAAATAGGAAAATCCTGTTCGCCCAACAGCGATGAGCTCTTTCACAGTAGAACACCTTGTTAAGTTATGCGTAGTTCCACTTTTACACACTGGTCTTATCATATTATTCAATATGGCCTATTTTATTTTTATCTGTTATGTCATGAGAACTATATATCAGTAGTTTCTTTTTATTGACATTGATTTGTTGATATAGATTTAAATGACACTATTGCGTCTGGTATATTTTTGGATGAATTTACCTACTGAGAGTTCAAACAAAAACTGACAATTTATTTATAAAGCATTGAAATAACGTATAAAATAAGGATTAATTGTCTTATCAGGAGAACCTTACTCTTTGTTGTATTATAGTTTAAAATGGATATTATTAAATGCATGTCTCTATCCAAACCTAATTGTTTTACTAGTATTACTTTTTTGCGAAAAAAATCCGTGTGTGTGGCATAAAAAAAAATGGAATAGAAAAACGGCGAAGAAAAGCAAACAACGATCTACAAAATAAGACTGACCACGCTGAAATTGCTCACCTGCTTTGCTGAATATGATTTGTGTTTTTCATTGAAAATTACTCAAATAGCAGTTTTACTTCAGTTTTTGCTTAATTTAACTAATCAATGATCCATGAAAATGAGGTCATGGTCAAATGAACGCTGCTTTTGATCATGAATACCTTTAAAAAGTTAGTTTGGGCCTTAATGTTGACGACCCTAAAGTATGGAGGATTGCTAGATCTTGATTACAGAACTTACGTTCCAGGCTCTAGAAAAAGAATTACCAAGATAGAAATAAAATAATAATAATAATTTATTTTATTAAAGTGTCACATACTTAATTGTCTACAGATTTTTTATACAGATTATATAATATACATTGCACAATAATAAAATAAGACAAATACCCAGCCTAGAAAGGCTTATGAGACACTATATATACAAATATATATCTATTTTACAAATACAAATTGAAAAAAACATAATAAAATGTTAAAAATGTTTAAAATTATCCGGATATTTCACATCATAAAAAAAAATTAAAATAAGTAATTAAAAAAAACCCAAACATATCTTTTAAAAATAGAAATGACAAAATTAAGTATGACGTAAAAAAATAAATGGTATGTGATAAAAATGATTATATTTTAAAGAGGTTATATAAACAGATTGCGAAGAATAAAATGAAGTTATCTTGTTGTTTTATTAAAAAACCTCTCAGTTAAATAGTAAATAAAAAGAACATGATTGAAATGAATTAAAAAACAAAAACAAAATTAAAAAAATAAATGTAACTTTGACTTTTACGGAAATACACAATCATGAATTAAAAAAAAAAAATTAAATATATTAACTTTAACTTTTACGGAAATATACAATTAAGAGTGTAGATTGCTTTTCAGTGCACGACGTCTTCCTATCATATTATGCACCAAGATAGATAACTCGTATTGTAATTCAGCATTCTGAATTAAAAATACAAATTGATTAAAATCTGACTTTGTACAAAAAGAATTATGTGACCATATTTTTTATTTTTTTTTATTTTCCAAATTAAAAGGCCCATTAAGAACATAACATTAATTACAACATGACATAAACATTACAGAGTGATTAAAGAAACATAAAATAATAATTGAAATTCAAATGCATGAAGAAAGGATCAGTGGTCAAGGGGAGATAATTTAGCTCTGTGAAACAAATTAAACCTTGAGTCGCTGTAAATGTCACAATTAATCAAAAAGTGTATCTCATCTTCTACAGCATTGTTACAAAATGGACAAATTCTTTCTTCTAACGGTATTGGTGGTTTCGTATAACGACCCGTCTCGACGGACAGAGGTAAAGTTCCACATCTAAATTTACATAGATTACTTCGTAAGTGGCGTGGTATTGCGTTAGTAACATAGTGTTCAGGTTGAAGGTCCTTCTTATAACGTCTATATAGTCTCAACTTGTTTCCATTCACATTCGAATTGTCATTCCAAAGTTTGGTAAACCACAACTGTTCATCTAGTATTCGTAATTTACTTTTAATTACTTTAAAAAATAGTTCTTTGCTAATTCCGGGCTGCATTAAGTGTTCTACAGACATATTGCGAAATAACTTAATCACATTAAAGTTCCAGGATCTACGTTTTCGAAACGAAAGTACGAGAATTATCTGAATTTTCAAGTTTATAAAAGAATCTCAAAACTTCCAGTCTTTGTTTAGCATGACAAGACAGCCATCCTAAATTACCCTGTACTGCAGTATTGCTAGTCAATTTAGTCACTCCAAGGAATATTTTACTAGCCCTGTTTTGAACGTTATTAATGAGTCTATGTTCAGTAAGTCCCCATATCGATGCACCATATAACAATATTGGTTGTACCAAACTTAATACATTTTTGTGAACACTTGATATGTCATACCACCATAAGCGTAAAATTTCACAGTCAAACAGCTCAAAGCTCGGCTGGCAGATTTAGAGAGTTCTTTGACGGCTTTATTCCATGTTACATGTTCACTGAACCAAATACCTAAATATTTGTATAAATCTACATACACTAAACTATGACTTCCACAGAAAAAATTGAAAGTAGAACGTTCAACAGAGCTAGGCCTAAAATGTATGACATTTGATTTACTACAATTAATACTTAATCTCCATTTATGGCACCATGCATTAACAGAATCAAGCATACATTGTAAACTAGCCTCACTTGGACCTAGTAAGACGATATCGTCTGCATATAGTAAGATGCTTACATTTATACTATCAATATCAATACCCTTATCTAAAGACTTAATTTCTGTAGCTAAATCATTAATATACAAAGCAAAAAGCGTCGGAGAAATCAGACACCCTTGTTTCACACCACATGAAACCGGAAACATTGACGTAAAGACGTTGTTAACACGTACAGAACATGTTGTGTTGTCATACAATGATTTAATAGCATTTAAGATTTTTCCGTTTATACCAAACGTTTGTAATTTAAACCATAAACAGTCCCGATTCACATTGTCGAACGCCTTTTTCAGGTCATTAAGGCAGGCAAAGGTTGAAAGACGTGACAATTTATGGTCATTGATGATAGAGTACAGACTATATATTTGATCGAGGCAGCTTCGCTTTCTACGAAATCCACATTGTTCATCAACTAATACACCCGAATCTTCAATCCAATCTCCAAATCTAGAATTAGGAATGTCACAGTAAACTTTACATGGCACCGACAAAAGTGTTATCCCCCGATATGACAAAGGAAGCCGAACGTCTGTACTATTTGGTTTCACTATTGGATTTATAATTCCTTGTTTCCATTCAAGTGGCGAAACACCGTTTTCAAAACAAAAATTTATAATATTTTGTAACATATCGATACAGGTTTTGTTTTTTAGAACTTCTGCTGGTATATTGTCTATGCCAGCTGCCTTTCTTAATTTTAATCTGCTCACCGCTTTCTCAACTTCACAACGAGTGATGGGTTCGTTTAAACAAGATGTATCAACCAGTTCCGGGTCTGATGAAATTTCCCCCTTTTTTTTATTATGTCTAGGTGACATTGATCATATAACATGCTGTCAGTTTGATCGTTGAACAATGTTTGATAGTCCGTTTTCCACTTTTGTAATACACATTCTTTGTCCGTAGTAACTTCGCCATTATCATCAATAACCTCCCACGGTATTTGATTCCGCCTGTCATTTGAAATTCCAATTTTGCCAATTTGTTTCCAAAAATCTCGAGAGTTCGGTTTTCTCAAGTTCAGTCAGCAGATCCATTTGAAGTTGATTTTGATAAGTTCGTTTTGCTTTCCGTAAATGTTTGTCAAAATCGGTTCGGGTAACACAATACTCTTGTTTTAATTTACGTTTAATGTTTGTGTGGTCACTACATTTCAGCCATAACTTTTCCTTTAGATAGATATAAACAGATGTCTTGCTGTTGGGAAGGTCAAATCAAACTATTAATTAACAATTCCGTTTAATAACTCTCTGAAACCGATTACATCAAAATGGTTTATTCTTGCTATTTCTACATTTTGAATTTAATAATTAAAATAGAAAAAATTATGTTGGAGTTCTCAGAAGTTTAATGTAAACAATGGAGTTATGTAGGATTATGTTGTTACAACACTTAACTAACGAACTAAGGTAAATCCTTGTAAATCGTGTGTAAATGTGGAAGTCAGTCCTCCAAGTTAATTTCATTGTATTGTTCACACATGCTTGTAAAAATTGTACCTTATAGTTATATTTATGTATGTTCTCTATAATTATGTAATTGTAGTTTTATGAGAAATAAAGTATTCGTATTCGTGTGGATAAATAAAGAAAAAGAACAGTTTCTATTACAAAAAAAGTAAAATAACAAAAATACTGGACTCCGAGGAAAATTTAAACAGGAAAATCTCTAATCAAATGGCAAAAATCAAAAGCTCAAACACATCAAACGAATGTATAACAACTGTCATATTCCTAACTTGGTATGCAGAAAGTGGTGGCTTAAACCTTGTGTTATAGCTTGCTAAATTTTTCACTTGTATGACAGTCGCATCAAACTGCATTATATTGACAACGATGCGTGAACATAACAAACAGACATTGTTTCACATTGTCTTATCGGGGCCTATTATAGCTGACTATGCGGTATGGGCTTTGCTCATTGTTGAAGGCCGTACGGTGACCTATAGTTGTTAATGTCTGTGTCATTTTGGTTTTTTGTGGATAGTTGTCTCATTGGCAATCATACCACATCTTCTTTTTTATATAAAAGATAAAAATGTCAAAAATACAGCAGTCAACATTGTGTAGTATTCTAAAAAAAAACAACTTAAAAATATGTAACAAAAAAGCACAAATGTTCGGCCGTCAACAATAAGCATAGCAGACTTGGATCAATTACATTGGAATGTAATTAATTAAATTACACATTTCATTGCAATAATTATCAATTACACTTATTTCACATTACACAGTTTTTGAAATGTAATTATTTAAATTACAATTACTTTACTAAGTAATTAATTAATTTACACATTACATTTCATTATAATATTTTTTTAACAAATTATACATGTATATATAATGCATGTGAAAATATTTATGTAAGCATAGTTTAAGCGTTGCATTTGATAATCATTAGAGTGGGGTGCGCATATTCGCCGGTTACACTATTTCGCCGTTTTATAATTTCGAGATGTAAATACTTCAAAAGATGGTTGAAATGGAAGAAATATGCCGGTAACTAAGATTTTTATAACAAATATAATTTTATTTTAAACTAGGACAAAATTGCGTCACTAACCGAAAAGGACCGAAAAACGGATAACGATTTTCAGCCAATTTTCTGAATGAATAACACGATTTCAAAGAAGTATTTCTTAGTAAATCTTTGACTGATTGCCCTAAATTTCAGTTCTGTACACCTTTAAAATGTCTGCTCTTGCCATCTATAATGAAATTGATTTGAAAAATATTGTTTAAAGCTGCAGTTATTTGGGTTTAAATAGATGTACAACAATGACGAATATGTGCCCCCCATTGACAAAACATCAGGCAATTTCAAATAACCTTTAATCTAACTTTTCAGATGATTATTTTCAATCAAACACGTTTTCAAGCTTAAGAATATTTTGCATTTGAAGTTATCTTCATATAGAAATATCAGTATACTTCAAAAACATATAGACCTGAACATAAACTGCGGAAAACATTGAAAGATATGGCGAAAATGAGCACCCCACTCTAGTAATTTTAAAGTTTGTATCATTTAGTCGGCATCTCTCTGGTTTGAACACTTTGACAGCAATTATAAATAGTCTTTTGACATGAGCTTATGTGACAGATATTGCTTGAACAGAACATGGAAGTATAAAAAATATGTTAATAGGAAAGGGAATTTGTTTCTATGAACTTGCCAATACATGAAGGGTATTTTGACATCTCAGAAATGAAGTCATTTAAGTTACCCCTCACATAAATAAAAAAATAATATTTAAATTAAGATATCATTTTTTTTACTAAGATATTATAAAGTATGCTTGTCCCAATATTGAAAATAATTTTTAGTACAAACAATACGTATATATTTTCTAAATATTAGCAATATTTTACTGATTAGATAAAATACATGTAATAGTGGCATTGTCCCTGGGTATTTTAATCTGATTAATTGCTGTTTGTTTTTACAGCTATTAATTTGTTTTATTTCTATAATCCTTTGTTGTATAGTAATTTAACAAAATGATTGTATGCAGTGATTTTAAATTCTAAATGAACTGTCAAAGAAAGATTTTTCACACATTTTTTTTTGTTTTTTGTTTAACAAGGTGATTAATTACTTATCACCCATTTAGTTAAAGATCCTTCTTAAAAACTGAACAGCATAGCCCATACCACATTGTCAGCTTATAAGGTCCCGAAATGACAAACATGATTCAAACGAGAACACTAACGATCTAATTTATGTAGAAACTGATGAACAAAAAAAAAAAAAAAATATACACCTGGAAAAACTATTGCAACACTTCAATTGAAAACAATGTAAAATGACATAATTATAGAATGCGTGTAATTTTGGTTTTACCAAATACTTCTAATCTGTTTGTTGTTTTAATATTGAATTCGTGTTAATAACTTACATATCAGTTTTTCGCGTTTTTCATAACTATTTCTGTCGGTATATAAGACAAGACAAAGCTTGAATAACTGTTTCAGAACAGCTCAAATGATGCGTCTCTCTAGTCTTAAGTTTGCCTGATATGTAAGTTATTAACACGAATTCAATATTAAAACAACAAACGGATTAGAAGTATTTGGTAAAACCAAAATTACACGCATTCTACAATTATGTCATTTTACATTGTTTTCAATCGAAGTGTTGCAATAGTTTTTCCAGGTGTATATTTTGTTTTTTTGTTCATGATTTTGTACATAAATTAGATCGGTAGTGTTCTCGTTTGAATCATATTTGTCATTTCGGGACCTTTTAAGCAGACAATGTGGTATGGGCTATGCTGTTCAGTTTTTAAGAAGGATATTTAACTAAATGTATTGATAAGTAATTGATCACCTTGTTGGCCAAAAAACAAAAAAAAATGTGTGAAAAATCTTTCTTTGACAGTTCATTTAGAATTTAAAATCACTGCATACAATCATTTTGTTAAATTACTATATACAAAATTAAGGAATGCATCTCCCTTATGCAAAGCTCTGATTCCTTTCACGGATTTGGCTATACTTTTTGGACCTTTTGGGTTATAGCTCTTCATCTTTTATATAATCTTTGGGTTTCAAATATTTTGGCCACGAGCATCACTGAAGAGACATGTATTGTCGAAATGCGCATCTGGTGCAGGAAAATTGGTACCGTTAATGATATTGTAGACGAAACGCGCGTCTGGCGTAAATACAAATTTTAATCCTGGTATCTATGATGAGTTTACTTACTTTTAAATGCTTCAAATACCTTTTCTGTCAAACAGTCTTTTCAAGACTTTTTAACACTTTTTTCTTTAAAAAATATTTTCCAGAATACTGATTGCTTTTCCTAATTTTTCTTTCAAATGATTTCATATTGAAAACAATCCACTTGGTAATAATACTCGATACGTGTTTTCGAACAACACAGAACACTGAAGAAAAAAAAACATATTTATGTACTTTATTTGGCCTTTTTAACTTTTTTGGATTCGAGCTTCACTGATGAGTCTTTTGTAGACGAAACGCGCGTCTGGCGTATATATTAAATTTTGTCCTGGTATATATGATGAGTTTATTTACAACCACTGGGTCGATGCCACTGCTGGTAGAGATTTATTTCCCCCGAGGGTATCACAAGCTCATTAGTCGGCACTTTTTGTGCTAAGAGGAATTGTCATTGATATGGTTATATTTATAAATTTACTGTTTACAATTGCAAATTTTTGAATTTTTTGAAATACTACTAAGGCTTTTCTACCTCAGGCATAGATTACCTTAGCTGTATTTGGCAAAACTTTTCGGAATTTTGGTTCTTAATGCTCTTCAACTTGGTACTTTATTTGGCCTTTTTAACTTTTTTGGATTCGAGCGTCACTGATGAGTCTTTTGTAGACGAAACGCGCGTCTGGCGTATATACTAAATTTTGTCCTGGTATCTATGATGAGTTTATTTACATATATTTCATATAAATAATTATTTGTATTCAATTTGCAAAGGTAAAGTTACCCAAGACCTAATTAGACTATAACGACTAAAGCAACATATTTTGCAATAACAAAATCTATTGTTCTTCCCTTAATCCCCGATGCTCACATTAAATATGTACCGATACAGTGTGTTAAATATCTTCCTTTTTACGCGATTACCCATGGTGGTGCTCCTAATCAAAGGGGGAAGATGAAGTACATACATAAATACATTAGTGTAAATGTGTATTCATGTGTTTTTTTTTGTTTAAATGTACTTTAATCATTCTAATCATTTTCTGTGCTTTATTTTGTACTTCATTTGATTGTATAGCTCAAATTTTGGGCACCATGATTGGTTAATAAAATTATCTATCTATCTATCTATCTACTTAGCCAGAAGACAAAATGCTTAATTTTTTTATTGACACAATATTTGTTTCATTTGAAGGACGTCTTTTTCAAAAGAGAAAAAAAAAAACAATTCATACGGAAACCAACTATTCTCCTTTTCTTGGCAATTTCTTCCTTTATTCGTTTGTGACTGATTTAATAGAGGACACAATAACAATCAAAACAAATGAGTTAACAAAGACTCACAAACCAAAGGACATTTCCATCAACAGTTATAAATAATAATTAAGAAACAACACGAACTCCACTAAAAACCGGGAGTGAAATCAGGTGCTCCGGAAGGGTAAGCATTTCCTGCACCGTATACGGCACTCGTCGTGTTATTTCTTTGTTCAGTTCGGTAATGATGGAAAGTTATTATGACTGAGGAAGAATATCAGATATGATTTCTGACACACTTTTGTCATAATGGCCAATCAGCTCATCAGACCGTAACATTTCTTGAGTGATGACCTTAATTTAATTGATTCATAGCCCTGTCTAAGCAACTTTTGAGAAAGCAGTATTCCTCAAGCTCATCAAGAAAAATGTTAAGAAGATAGCAATAAATAAAGTTCATTATATATCTAAACATATCTACTAGTATCCTATCCTACTTGAAACAAATGGTTCTAGACACATACTACGACAATACATTTAAAATTGACAATGGGGGTTGGTTGCGAACTAAACTTTAAAAAAACTAGAGGCTCTAAAGAGCCTGTGTCGCTCACCTTGGTCTATGTGAATATTAAAGGAAGCAGATGGATTCATGACAAAATTGTGTTTTGCTGATGGTGATGTGTTTGTACATCTTACTTTACTGAACATTCTTGCTGCTTAAAATTATCTCTATCTATAATGAACTTGGCCCATTAGTTTCAGTGGAAAATGTTAGTAAAAATTTACAAATTTTATGAAAATTGTTAAAAATTGACTATAAAGAACAATAACTCCTAAGGGGGTCAATTGACCATTTCGGTCATGTTGACTTATTTGTAAATCTTACTTTGCTGAACATTATTGTTGTTTACAGTTTATCTCTATCAATAATAATATTCAAGATAATGACCAAAAACAGCAAAATTTCCTTAAAACTAACAATTGGGTCAGCAACCCAACAACGGGTTGTCCGATTCATCTAAAAATTTCAGGGCAGATAAATGTTGACCTGATAAACAATTTTACCCCCTGTCAGATTTGCTTTAAATGCTTTGGGTTTTGAGTTATAAGCCAAAAACTGCATTTTACCCCATGTTCTATTTTTAGCCATGGCGGCCATCTTGGTTGGATGGCCGGGTCACCGGACACATTTTTCAAACTACTAACCCAAAAGATGATTGTGGCCAAGTTTGGATTAATTTGGCCCAGTAGTTTCAGAGGAGAAGATTTTTGTAAAATATTACTAAGATTTACCAAAAATGGTTAAAAATTGACTATAAAGAACAATAACTCCTAAGAAGGTCAACTGACCATTTCAGTCATGTTGACTTATTTGTAAATCTTACTTTGCTGAACATTATTGCTGTTTATGGTTTATCTCTATCTATAATAATATTCAAGATAATAACCAAAAAGAGCAAAATTTCCTTAAAATTACTAATTCAGGGCCAGCAACCCAACAACGGGCTGTCCGATTCATCTGAAAATTTCAGGGCAGATAGATCTTGAACTGATAAACAATTTTACCCCATGTCAGATTTGCTCTAAATGCTTTGGGTTTTGAGTTATAAGCCAAAAACTGCATTTTACCCCATGTTCTATTTTTAGCCATGGCGGCCATCTTGGTTTGATGGCCGGGTCACCAGACACATTTTTCAAACTACTAACCCAAAAGATGATTGTGGCCAAGTTTGGATTAATTTGGCCCAGTAGTTTCAGAGGAGAAGATTTTTGTAAAATATTACTAAGATTTACGAAAAATGGTTAAAAATTGACTATAAAGGGCAATAACTCCTAAAGGGGTCAACTGACCATTTCAGTCATGTTGACTTATTTGTAAATCTTACTTTGCTGAACATTATTGCTGTTTACTGTTTATCTCTATCTATAATAATATTCAAGATAATAACCAAAAACAGCAAAATTTCCTTAAAATTACTAATTCAGGGGCAGCAACCCAACAACGGGTTATCCGATTCATCTGAAAATTTCAGGGCAGATAGATCTTCACCTGTTTAACAATTCTACCCCATGTCAGATTTGCTCTAAATGCTTTGGTTTTTGAGTTATTAGCCAAAAACTGCATTTTACCCCTTTGTTCTATTTTTAGCCATGGCGGCCATCTTGGATGGTTGGCCGGGTCACCGGACACATTTTTTAAACTAGATACCCCAATGATGATTGTGGCCAAGTTTGGTTTAATTTGGCCCAGTAGTTTCAGAGGAGAAGATTTTTGTAAAAGTTAACGACGACGACGGACGACGGACGACGACGGACGACGGACGACGACGGACGCCGGACGCCAAGTGATGAGAAAAGCTCACTTGGCCTTTTAGGCCAGGTGAGCTAAAAAGATTTCGGCTTTCCGTTTCTATGCTATGTAGAAAGTAGAATAACAAAAATACTGAAAATTTTGGAAAATTCAAAAAAAATTTGGGAAAGTCCCTAATCAAATGACAAAATCACAAGCTCAAACACATCAAACGACTGGATAATAACTGTTATATTAACGACAGGCACTTCCACCTGTAGAAAATGGTGGATTAAACCAGTTTTTATAGCTAGCTAAACCTTTCACTTGTATGTAATGTTCCCTTCTAAAGTTTTACAGACGCCATCATGATTAAGTTGACCTTTGTCATCGATGACTATGAATATGTTCCAATTGACAAAGTCTAATAAATGTCATCTTTTCCTCGATAATGATATCATTAAATAGGATTTATCACATTAGTACCTGCAATAAAACGGATTAAACTAGTGAACTAGGATCTGCTCACCACAGATGACCCCTGGTAGCTCTCCCATGAAACTTTACTAAGTACTCAGTGTACAAAATTTGTGCTTGAAACACTTAATTGGTTGGTTTCTTTCTAAGTTTGAGTACACACATGATGCTCTAAAGTTTTATGACTGCAAGGCCAGGTTGTTTGTGGTGTTCCTTTAGCTCAGTTATTTGTTTTTATGAAATGTTTTGTAGACTGTCGTCTATTCATAGTTTTCTTTTTTACCATGATGTTGTCTTTTTTGTTGGAATAATGATGTTAATTTACCCCTTGATATCTTCAGCCTCTCTTTTGCATACTGTTAAAAGATTTGTTAGAATTAACAAAACAACAACAAATTCTTTCACCATATTTATTGTGCAAGTACAAATGGAATTGTTCATAGCAACAAAGTGGTAAATCATGAATCTTTGACAAGTGAGATATATTACACTATATTCCTGCATAAAATTCAGCTTTCTTCAAATAATTCAATGAAAGTAAATGATAAACAATCTGTGACATTTGTCAAATTGTCTCGCATACATTTAACACCTTTTAACTTTTGTTAGGTTTTTTTTCACTGTATTAACCTTAAATAGATTGGACTATTTGTTAAATAACAAATTAATTAAAACTTTCTATCAAAAGTAAATATAAAAATCATTCAAGTTGTTTTTACACTTGACACTTAGTCACAATGTTCTAGGGTAGCATGTACAAATTTCTTTAAAAACCAACCAAAGTCAACTTGTTTAACTGACAGCTACCATTATAAAAAGTTTAAAAAAAAAAAAAAAAAGTTAAATGAATGTTTGATACGCAGGAGTCAGGACATCCTAATCCCTAAAAAACCACCATTCTTAAGTTAAATAATTATTGTATACATCAAAATTTTGGATAGCATAGAAATGTGACAATTTTCGTTCTTGCAATTCAGTTCAAATCCTTTCAAATCAAATGAATGCGATTGATGGAAAGAAATGAATTCTAATTTGTCCTCGTCCATACATATCAATATTTATCCACTCTCAACAGAAATATTGAAAGCCTTGCGTTTAAAATTTGAAAATTTAACTATCTCAAGTTGATAAATATCATATCACACTCGATCCAGTGGTTGAACCTATATTTAAATGACTCATGCTTTCTGTCTAAAAATGAAACAGTCAGTCTGACTTATTCTAGTTGCCTAATAAAAGCTAAAGATTTTTATAAGTATGCCTTCATATCTTTCGTTAACCACATCTAAAAAAATTTTGAAGAACTAAAAATCTTCTTCAGCATTCTTTTCAGGGAAGGTTAAAATTCATTAAAATATCAAATTCTGTTTTTCATTAAAAAAAAAAAATCCGAAAAGAACTACAATACAAAACATTTTTATAAATTTAAAAAAATTGTAAATATTCTTTAAAAAAAAAATCTTTAAAAATCAACAACCAATTATACAGTACATTTTGCAAATAATGGACCCTCTCAAAATGTTTTATTGAAAGTTGGCTCCTTCTTTTACAAATGAAAGTGAGAGCAACATGTCTGTTGGTTCAACATACAAAATTCTAAAGATGATTGCATTTTTTTTCTTCTAACATATCAACTTAAGACCATCCTTCCAACAAACATTATCCATTTGATAAAAAATCCTAAATTCAGAGACGGTTACTTGCATACAATTTACATTGAACAAGGCACAAAGAGTATAAATTGGTCTATAAAAAACATCCAAAATATCTATACTCATGTTATATTCAGAAAAGTTCTGATCAATCTAATGAATAGGTTAATGACAACAGTGAATTGATTTAGGATAAAAAAGGAATGTGACCATGGGACACAAATGATGCCCCGACTTGCATATAACATTATATATATATATATAATGGACATATTCTAAGTAAAAGTGATGCTAACCAAATTTGAACTTGATCTGTGTTTTGTGCTAATAAGTTTTGAGTACAAGTTTCATAACATTTGGTTGAGGCAAATTAAAGTTAGAAAATAGATAAATAAAATTGTGAATGGAAATGGGGAAAGTGTCAAAAGAAAGAGACAACAACCCGACCATAGAAAAGACAACAGCAGAAGGTCACCAACAGGTCTTCAATGAAGCGAGAAATTCCCGCACCCGGAAGGTCCCACAGCTGGCCCGTAAACAAATATATACTAGTTCAGTGATAATGAACGCCATACTAGAACCAATTTTAGGATCTATGAGAATACGTACATGAAGGGTATAACTAAGCCCCTCCACTATGTCCGGGGCATAAAAGACTAGCACTGTCCAGATTCAAAAATTGATTGATTGATAGTTATTTACTTATAAACGTCAAATGACAAATGGTGCATGCTTGTTTATGACAATCTTATGGAAGAAAACAATACAAATCGAATGTTTTCATCAACAGCCCACTGTCTTTTGGGACAAGTAATATTTCATCTAGAAATACACTAAGATATTAGCTATTTCTAAAAAGTTCATAAGAAATTGGGGACAATGATATAACTATTTGCTGAAAGGTGTGCATCATTGTTACAACTATACAATTATAAAATAATATTGGAATGTTTATATCAGGTTCACAATCTTGTCAAAACTTATAAAAGATATATACACAACACAACATTACAAACTGAAATATACAAAACTAACAGCAACCAAACACATACAAAACACATACCAAAACACATACAAAACACATACTAAACACATACCAAAACAATAAATACTCAAAATACAATTGTATGAGAAAAAAAAATTAAAAAAAATAATCAGCACTTTTTATAAAATTTAGTACATTAATAGACCCATCATATAACACTACAAATCAATAACATGTTGTTTTGTTTTACCTGAAAACTGGATTTTGATATTGAAGGTATTTCCATAATCAACTAAAATAAGTACCCTTTGATTATTTACATTTTCAGAAAGACATATTGAGGCAACTTCTTGTTTTGAAAAAAAATAAATAAAAACTTGCAGGAAAATGTGTATAATGTATTCAGGTTTTTTTTTTATTGTATACAGAACACTACATATATAAATTCTTACAATTATCACAAAATGCTGACAATAAACAAAAAACATTAATGCTGTATTTTGATAAAATATATATATATATGTATTTATAACAATATAACAAATCATTAAATATTAGGTAATGCAAAATCAATACTTAATCTCTCAAAACAACTCAGTCTTTCTCTCAGTATTTGTTAAAACATTTTTACATAGATTTTGTTGATACCATTTGTTAAAACATTTTTTATATCCAATATTGCAATAAATAGATTTTGATAATATCATATTTGTTTAAAAAAAAAATAACTTCTTATATAAAAATAAAAAGACAGGAAATAACAGTATTTGATATGTAATGGGAGATAACTCATACTTTTTTTATATCCAATGTTGCAATAAATAGATTCTGATAATAGCATTTGTTAAAAAAAATTAAACAAAAAAAATTACAACTTCTTATATTCAAATAAAAAGACAGGAAATAAAAGTATTTGATTTGTCATAGGAGATAACTCATACTTTTATTTTCAATAAAAAAATTGAGGAACAAATAAGCTGTGTCCTCAATCAAAAATTAAATGTGTACATACAAATTCACTTGAAGACAAAAACTTCTTCATTGACATAACATCCCAAATATAAGTGTAAAATCAAAACTTAAAATCACAACCTGGTTTTTAAACAAATTATAACAAATCCTTACACTTTCTATAAACGAATTGTCAAAAACATCTATTTTTCTTTTTTCAGATATTTAATTATTTATTCCAACGACCTTGATATTCTTTTCAAATATATCTACTTTACAAATCTCTGCTGTACACATACCTGCCAACTTTTTAAAATCTCAATGAGGGATTATAAGAACAAGAGGATCTAATGCCCCTCTTTTATGAATAAGTGTTTTTAATCTACTACTAGATAATGTTTCAAAGAGTCTGTATGTGCTAAAATACACATTAACCCATTTGAATGCCTGTTTTTGAAGTAGATATAGGAAGATGTGGTGTGAGTGCCAATGAGACAACTCTCAATCCAAATAACAATTTAAAAAAGTAAACCATTATAGGTCAATGTACGGCCTTCAACAAGGAGCGTTTACTTTATGAAATAAAGAATTTCAAAATTCAGATCAACACCTCTCATGGGGGATATTCCCATAAATTGCGACCAGTGGCAGGTATGGCTCTACAGAGGTTATTATGATTCCCTTTGATTATCTGAGTAAAACTCGATTGTTGCATAAAACAATACCTAGCCTGAGAAGCAAATTTTTTTTTGGTTTAGCCTAATATTCAGATTTAATCATACAAAATTTTCATCAGTGTTTGTACAAATAAGAAATGAGTCCATAAGTCTTGGTTGAATCAGCTGATGATAGTCGACAGGGCTTATGTTGGTTGATTTATACTGGGAATTTATCTTCCTTAATGCTGCCTGTAAGAAAAACAAATAAAGTTAAGAATTACTTCAGAATTTATACAATCAGGCAAACATAACAAGGTCATATGATTCTGCCATTGCACTATTTAATTGTCACATGTGGAACAGGATCTGCTTATACTTTAGGCGGACCTAAAACAGTTTTTGGTTAGGTTCATAGTTTCTCAGTCTTTGTGTTTTGTATACTCTTGTTTAATTTTAGTCATTAGTTGTTTTTATTATGTCATTGTCAGTTTGTTTTCCACTTATGATAAGTTTGATTGTCCCTTTGGTATCTTTTATATATATATCCTTTAAGACAATAACACTTGGTTACCTCCATGTTAAAAGGTTAATTTTGTTGGCTGGATTCAAAATCTTAGAATTGGTGACAAATCTGTGTGTGAATTTTATGGTGTTATACATGTATATGTAGAAATCTATATATGTGAGATCAAGATATAATGTTCTTTAAAATTGTACAAAATCAATGACAGGGCTTACTTAATTTTGAAATTATTAACTTACCCAAATAATTTCCGAACAAGAAATTTTAATTTTGGGTTTTAAATGATTTTTGTAGTTGTGAAACAAGAATGTGTCCCAAGTACACGGATGCCCCACTCGCACTATCATTTTCTATGTTCAGTGGACTGTCAAATTAGGGTAAAACCTCTAATTTGGCATTAAATTAGAAAGATCATATCATAGGGAACATGTGTACTAAGTTTCAAGTCGATTGGACTTTAACTTCATCAAAAACTACCTTGACCAAAAACTTTAACCTGAAGCGTACGAACAGACAGATAAACGGATGAAAGAACGAATGAACAAACGGACGCACAGACCAGAAAACATAATGCCCTCTACTATCGTAATCGGGGCATAAAAATTACTTACTAAACAAGCCACGAGGACAGCTTCACTATTATTCCTCTCCTTAGCATATCTACACAGCTGTACAAGTCTGGGTATACCTGCAAAATAATTAAACATTATAAAATCAAGTTATTGTGCTATACAGTACACACAAGGAAATTCAGTCTGAAAATCACTTTTACTGTTGCGTACTTATTCACTGTGAATCATGGTGATTGGATATGACTTCTGATGACTATGCTCTGATTATTGACTTTTAGATGTATTTTCTATTGAATATTGAAAATCTGACATAAATTGTACATGTTAAAGGGCTGACTATGTAGTATGGTCTTTGCTCATTGTTGAAGGCCATACAGTAACCTATAAATGTTAATTTCTGTGTCATGTTGGTCTCTTGTGGAGAGTTGTCTCATTGGTAATCATACCACATCTTCTTTTTTATATTTACAATGCAATTTACCATATAATTAATATTTCAAAGGGCATAACTCTTTGAAGATTGGCACTGATTTTGAGACATTGCTGATGATAACCTCTGATATAAGTTTAATGCACAGCTGGTATTTCTATATCCCTCTGAAAGTTTCACATGGAGAATAAAAACCATCAGTCAAAAGCATTCACTGTTAAAAGTCACTAGCTAGAGTGACAGAGTGATATTTGAAATAATTTATACTTTGCGTGTACTGTACATCATGAAATGTATTTTGTTTCTAACATAATAGCATGAAGCAACAGCAGATACAATTCAACATGTGAGCTTCAGGATTTTTTAGTTGGTTACATTAAATCAGAATTATTGGAGAATGTTCATTGCTTATTTTTTTATACAAGTTTAGTTTTTTTACACAGCTTTCAGTTTAATCAGGTTTCACTGTATCTGTATAAATTCAGCTTCTTCTTCAATAGTTGTTTTAAGTCAAATTTTAATGTCTTCTTAATTGGGACACTTTTTGTTTAATGACAGATCTTTCAATAATTTTGTAAAATTAGTTCTTAACTTCGACAATTCACATATTGTGATTGATTTAAAACTCTTAACCACAGACCCAGGGGTCAAACAAAATTTCATAAACAATGAAAATTTATTCGCAAAAAAAAAAAAAATCCATTTTAAATCCAGATTTTTTCTTATGTCTGTCAAAGATATATATTTCTTTTCATTATTTTAAACTATTTTTTTTTCATATCTATTTCTCTTAAATTACAAACCTTCAGATGTACAAATAATTTTTCCAATTTCTTCTTCTCTACACATCCTTGTCAGAGCAATAGCAGCCTTTTGTTGTACCCGTTCACAAGCTGATATCTCTGAAGCTGATTTGTAATCAGCAGGACAAATACTCAATAGTTCTAAACACAAACTAATACCATTATTGTTTATTATACAAGGTCTACACATGTCTACTGCTACCATGTTAGCTAATACTGTCACAACCTACAAAACAAATGCAATGAGAGAACATTATAACTGGTGCATCTAATATGCATTATAAGAGGGAGAAGGGAAGAAATGGTGTGGGTGTGTGGGAACATGTAAGGCCACGCCAATTTGGTTTTTAGTTCTTCAGACAAAAGCTCCAAAAACAAGAGGCTCTCAAGAGCCTGAATCGCTCACCTTAATTCTTTTGGTTAAATCTCTCATCAATGATTATTTTGGCTTTTCAATTTATTTAAATGTTTTTTGGATCGTCCTATTTTCTTCAAAAGCCAAAAAAAAAAATCATTTTCTCCTATGTTCTATTTTAGCCATAGGAGCTATGTTTCTTGACATACATGGAAATAAAATATAAAATTTATACTAGATACTCTGAAACTCATTTAGCCTAAGTTTGGCTGAAATTGATACAGCAGTTTCAAAGGAGAAGACTTTTTAAAGTAAGTCAACATGATGAACAAATTGTGAAAAAAGTCTTTAAAGGGCAATAACTCCTTAAGGGGTCAATTGACAATTTTGGTCAAATTGACTTAATTGAAGATCTTACTTTGCTGAACATTATTCCTGTTTACAGTTTATTTCTATCTATAATTATATTCAAGATAATAAACAAAAACAGCAAAATTTCCTTAAAATTATCAATTCAGGGGCAGCAACCCAACAACAGGTTGTCTGATTCATCTGAAAATTTCAGGGCAGATAGAAATTGACCTGATAAACAATATTACCCAACGTCAGATTTGCTCTAAATGCTTTGGTTTTTGAGTTATAAGCCAAAAACTGCATTTTACCCCTATGTTCTATTTTTAGCAATGGCGACCATGTTTGTTGATAGATCATAACTTCGGATACAATTTACAAACTAGATACCCTAAGGAACATTCAGTTAAAGTTTGGAAGTATTTGGCCCAGTAGTTTCAGAGGAGAAGATTTTTGTAAAAGATTACTAAGATTTACGAAAAATGGTTAAAAATTGACTATAAAGGGCAATAACTCCTAAAGGGGTCAACTGACCATTTCCGTCATGTTGACTTATTTGTAAATCTTACTTTGCTGAACATTATTCCTGGTTACAGTTTATCTCTATCTATAATAATATTCAAGATAATAACCAAAAACAGCAAAATTTCCTTAAAATTACCAATTCAGGGGCAGCAACCCAACAACAGGTTGTCTGATTCATCTGAAAATTTCAGGGCAGATAGATCTTGACCTGATAAACAATATTACACCATGTCAGATTTGCTCTAAATGCTTTGGTTTTTGAGTTATAAGCCAAAAACTGCATTTGACCCCTATGTTCTATTTTTAGCAATGGCGACCATGTTTGTTGATAGATCATAATTTCGGATACAATTTACAAACTAGATACCCTAAGGAACATTCAATTAAAGTTTGGAAGTATTTGGCCCAGTAGTTTCAGAGGAGAAGATTTTTGTAAAAGATTA